>NC_091978.1:267247217-267434261 GCF_044704955.1 Pristiophorus japonicus | reverse complement strand
ACAGGTAGGTGGCATTGGGTCGAGTCGGGTCCGGGGTTGCGAGCTTCAGTCCAGTCGGGGGAGCGCGGGTCGGGTCGGGGGGTGCGGAGGGTGGTCAGGTCGGATCGGGTCAGGTCCAGGGGGGAAGTGCCGGTCGGGGTCGGTGTCGGGTCGGGTCCGGTGGCGGCGGGGGGGGGGGGGTGGTCGGGAGCATGGGTTGGGTTGGGTCGGGGGTGGGGGGGGAGGGATGTCATGCCGGGTCGGGTCGGGAGTGAGGGGGGGGGGGGGGGAGGGAGGTCAGGTCGGGTCGGTTGGGGGAGGTGGTGGGAGGGAGGTCGGGTCGGTTCGGATCGGGGTGGGGGAGGGGGGAGAGGGTGGTCGGGTTGGTTCGTGTCGGGGGGGGGGGGGGGGGGGGGAGGTCAGGTTGGGTCGGGTCTGCTCCGGGTGCGGCGCGGGGCGGGAGCGCGGGCCGGGATGGTGTGGGGGGGGTGGTGGGGGAGCGCGGGTCGGGTCGGTGTGGGGGCGGGGCGGGGGGGGGGTAGGAGCGGGAGTCAAGTCGGTTCAGGTCCGGTCGGGAGGAAGCAGGAGCTGGGCGTAGGAGGCAGCCTTATCCATGGAGCCCCAGTGAGGCCATTCGGCCAGGGCTAGGGGCTGCGTGCTTCGGGCCCCTCCCACACAGTTTTGGGCGCCTGTAGCGCGCATGTGCAGAGGTCCTGGCACTGTTTTCAGCGCAGGGACCTGGCTCCGCCCCCTACAGCTCGTGCTGTGCCGCGCCCAGCTCCAGAGGACCTACAGGGAGCAGGAGAATTGGTGAGTTTTTTTTAGGCGCACTTTGTGGCGCAAAAAACGGACGTCCAGGTCCATGCTGCGCCGTTCTAGGCGAGGCCCGAAACTTGGGCCCATTATCCCCAATCCCATGAGCCCTAATTTTGTGTAACAACCTCTTGTGAGACACCTTATCGAATGCCTTCTGAAAATCCAAGTATACTACATCAACATGTTCCCACTTATCTACTGCTAGTTACAGTCTCAAAAAACTATAAAGGATTTGCCAAACACAATTTCCATTTCATAAAATCATGTTGACTCTGCCTAATCATAATGGCCCTAAAATTCCATTTTGGCCTTCCCGCGGGCATTTTAGAGAAAAAATACCTACCTTAAGCTGCTGCCCACGTTCGACTTTCCAATGCTGAGGCCTCCTTCGACTGCGATTCGCAGTGCGTGCATGTCGGGACATGCGCAGGCCTGGAGCTGGAGTCACATGACCCTGGTCAGCCAATCAGCTAAGGGATCATAGTAATGAGTTCTGTAAGGTCCTAAACTCCTTTTACATTGAGAGTGAAGCAGCCCCAAATACCCAAAACACAGCCCCAAACACTAAAAAATAGAAAATATACACTACATTCATTTAAATTAAAGTTATTAATGTCTTAAAAAAATATATATTTCCCCGATTTTTAAAAAAGCTTTTAAAAATAAACTTACCGTTATGGGGAGGGTTTTTAATGACAAACTATGTTTTCATAACTTTATTTTTATATGTTTTTGTGTTTTTTAAAACACTTGCGCCTGTAAAAGTAGGCTATGCTCCTGCTTTTTTCAGCCGCAAGATTTTTGAGGACATTTGTATGTGTAAATATTGGAAATTTGCACTTACAAATGTCCTCGCTCCTGATCTGCAGATGACCTGTCAAGCCAGAAACTTGATAGATCGGAAAAGCCGGTTTTCAGCGCATGCACATTGCTCGCCGAAAACCGGCTTTTCTGATGCCTTCCCGGGTCCGTACACACTTCGTACGGACCAGCGAACGTTGGAATTTCAGGGCCATTGTGATTTTCCAAGTACCCTGTTACCTTGACCTTAGTACTAGATTCTAGCATTTTTCCTACTACTGATGTTTGGCTAATTTGCCTATAGTTCCCTGTTTTTTCTCTCCCTCCTTTTTCATATAGTGTGGTTACATTTGCTAAGTTTTTAAAGATTTTGGTACAAATGTGCAGACGTGGGACTGGGACTTAATTTTTATTGTTGACATAAGCAGGATGCTTATAAATGGGTTCGGGATAAGTGGATAGGACAGTACTATATTTCATCAATCACATGCTTTTAATCCTGCTTCTTCATTTTCTATTGCTAACTTGCTAAGATTCCTTTTACAAGAGCTACTATTTTCTATTGCTAACTTGCTAAGATTCCTTTTACAAGAGCTACTAAAAATAATCAATACCATTTGCCAGCAATTTCTTGCTGTATTTAGTTGTAACAATCACTTAATAACAAGCAGCTTTAGGGCAAACTATTTTATCAACTGGATCCAAATTGTCCCTGCTGAGCTTTCTCTCGAATTGATATTACCAGCTAAAGCTCTCAACATGTACAAGGAGGCATGTAATAGTGTAGTGTTTTCTCAAAAATCAGATTAAATCTCTTAAATGAATTGAAATTATTAGTCAACAAATATGTCTGCCAGCAACATAGACCATAAAATGACCCAGTTACAGAGGCTCCATCACAGACTTCATGGTTTGCAATTTATTTCTTATGGCTGAGCACTCTGATCACTTTTCGTACAGAAGCCATCAGTCACTTTGTCATTCATCCTTTGTTACAAGGCAGCTTAGAACCACCTTCTTCATGAAGAAAATAACTGGCCAATGGGCAAACAATGCAATGGAAAAGCCAAAGACATGCCGAACTATTTACAATTAAACAGTCAATTTGCAATTTCCGCTTTGAACACAAGCGAAGCCATGTTATTGTTGGGCCTTGGAAAGAAAGTAGAGTATTGCTGCTGGAGAGGTTGACAGTATCATTAAAGTTCCAGATCTGACCGATTCAAATCTCTCACAGTAATTGACAGTCAGCGAAACATTCTGCGAGCCCATCCAGTCTGGAGTGTCCTCTGACTCTAAGCACCATGCAGTTTCTGATGAGTGTACATGCAACTTACAAACCAAAGTCTTACTTCTTTAAACAGAGTCTTTTTGTCCAGACAAGGTGAGCTGAGCACACCGCAACTTCCACTGCAAGTAGGTCTTCGTTAATGAGAGCTGTAGACTGGACTGATAGTTAACTGGGGAGGAGCTAAATCCTCATTTGGTTAAAAGTAAGATGAGAGAAATTCCAAAAAATAAAGGGAAGGATTAGGAGAAGTTAGTTAAGCTAAAGGAGGACAAAGAGCCGAGACCTGACAGAAAACATCTAAAGATCCTAAGCGAAATAGGAAAAGAAATAGTGGAGCCTTAAAAATTATATTTCAGGGTTCTATTGAGAGTGGATATGTGCCAGGGGACAAGAGAGTGGCCAATTCAGAAAGGAAGAATGTGCTTTATAAACGTGAGAGTTTAAACGTGATTAGCCTCCCTGATAAAGTGCGACATCCCCACTGACACCTGGGAGTCCCTGGCCAAAGACCGCCCTAAGTGGAGGAAGTGCATCCGGGAGGGCGCTGAGCTCCTCGAGTCTCGTCGCCGAGAGCATGCAGAAATCAAGCGCAGGCAGCGGAAGGAGCGTACGGCAAACCAGATTCCCCACCCACCCCTTCCCTCAACGACTGTCTGTCCCACCTGTGACAGAGACTGTGGTTCTCGTATTGGACTGTATAGCCACGTAAGAACTCATGCTTAGAGTGGAAGCAAGTCTTTCTCGATTCCGAGGGACTGCCTATGATAATGATGATGAGAGTTCTTTGAGGAGGTGACAGCTATGGTGGATGGGGGAAATGCAGTGGATCTGATGGACTTGGACTCTGTGAAAGCCTTGTGAAAAGTACTAGCCAGGAGAATATTAGAGAACATGAAAAGATATGGAATTAGGGAAAGAGTAGTAAACATTATTAAAAACAGTTTAGAAGGGAGGAAAGAGAGAGTTGGATTTAAGGACAGTTCCTCAGAGTGCTTGGAAGTGGATGGCGTTGTCCCAAAGGATTCTGTTCTGGGAATACTTTTATTCACTGTATAAATCAATGATTTGTATATAGGATTAAAGGGAGTGGTGTCCAAATTATGGATGATACTAAAATAATGGCGGGGGCGGGGGGAGGGGGGGCGGCGGGGGCATAGAATCAAAGAAAGCTGCAAGGGGTAAGATCATGAATTGGGCAAAAAATTGGAGATGCAATTCAGTGTCAATAAATGTGAAGTGCGAGTTAAAAGAAAAATAAAAGTAATCTACTTTGAATGGGGGAGATTGGGTAATGTGGAATAGCAGACCGATTTGATGTTCAGATTCACAAGGCAGTGAAATCAGCATCTCAAGTAGACAAGGGCAGAACAAAGTTAATGGAATAATGGGTGTTTTGGTAAATATAGAAACATAGAAACATAGAAAATAGGTGCAGGAGTAGGCCATTCGGCCCTTCTAGCCTGCACCGCCATTCAATGAGTTCATGGCTGAACATTCAACTTCAGTACCCCATTCCTGCTTTCTCGCCATACCCCTTGATCCCCCTAGTAGTAAGGACCTCATCTAACTCCTTTTTGAATATATTTAGTGAATTGGCCTCAACAACTTTCTGTGGTAGAGAATTCCACAGGTTCACCACTCTCTGGGTGAAGAAGTTCCTCCGCATCTCGGTCCTAAATGGCTTACCCCTTATCCTTAGACTGTGACCTCTGGTTCTGGACTTCCCCAACATTGGGAACATTCTTCCTGTATCTAACCTGTCTAACCCCGTCAGAATTTTAAACGTTTCTATGAGGTCCCCTCTCATTCTTCTGAACTCCAGTGAATACAAGCCCAGTTGATCCAGTCTTTCTTGATAGGTCAGTCCCGCCATCCCGGGAATCAGTCTGGTGAACCTTCGCTGCACTCCCTCAATAGCAAGAATGTCCTTCCTCAGGTTAGGAGACCAAAACTGTACACAATACTCCAGGTGTGGCCTCACCAATGCCCTGTACAACTGTAGCAACACCTTCCTGCCCCTATACTCAAATCCCCTTGCTATGAAGGCCAACATGCCATTTGCTTTCTTAACCGCCTGCTGCACCTGCATGCCAACCTTCAATGACTGATGTACCATGACACCCAGGTCTCTTTGCACCTCCCCTTTTCCTAATCTGTCACCATTCAGATAATAGTCTGTCTCTCTGTTTTTACCACCAAAGTGGATAACCTCACATTTATCCACATTATACTTCATAATGGAATAGAATACAAAGGCTCAGCTGTAATAATCAATCTATATAAAACCTTAGTAAGACCACCATGTGCAATTTTGGGCTCCACAATATCGAAAGAATGTTAAGGCAATAGAGATGTACAGCGCAGATTCACGAGGATGCTGCCTTTTTTTTTAAAGGAAATAGAGGAGATGGAAAGTTGCAGCCTGGGTGCTGACGCACACCAACGCCTGATCGCCCTCCCTAAGCAGGAGACTCAGAACCGCAGCAGAGACCCAGTGCTTCCTGTTGTTCCAGAAGTCATCCACCAGCTTTTTCTGTATCTTGGTGACAAACACAGAGGGAGGGGTCAAGGTGACCAACCGGTACCACAGCATAGCGGCCACCAGCTGGTTTACGACTCACGCTCGACCCCTGTAGGACAGCACTCGGAGCAGTCCTGTCCAGCGCCCAAGGCGAGCGGCGACCTTGGCCTCCAGCTCCTGCCAGTTCGCCGGCCAGGCTTCCTCGTCGGGGCTAAGGTAGACTCCCAGATAGAGGAGATTGGTCGTGCTCCAGACAAAAGGCCTGAACTCCTCCAGCAGGGAATCCGCCCGCCACTGACCCACCAGGAGTCCGGAACATTTCTCCCAGTTGATCGTGGCGGAGGATGCGGCCGAGTAAATCTCCTGGCACTCACACATCCTTCGTAGGTCAACGGGATCCTCGACCATGAGGAACACCTCATCGGCGTAAGCCGAGAGGACGACCTCCACGCTCGGGCGTTGTAGAGCCAGTCCCGTCAACGTCTTCCGCAAGAGGCGCAGGAAAGGCTCCACGCATATGGCATATAACTTGCCAGACATGGGGCATTCCTGGCGCATCCCTCTCCCAAAGCGAAGGAGCGCCGTCAACGACCCGTTAACCTTAATCAGATACTCCGCGGCGGCGTACAAAAGTAGGATCCGGGCGACGAAATGAGTCTCGAACCCGAAAGCATGCAGATTTCCGAAAAGATACTCGTGATCCACCCTGTCGAACGCCTTCTCCTGATCTAGTGAAAGGAAACATAGACAACATAGAAAATAGTTGCAGGAGAAGGCCGTTCGTCCCTTCCAGCCTGCACCACCATTCAATATGATCATGGCTAATCATGCAACTTCAGTACCCATTCCTGCTTTCTCTCTATACACTTTGATTCCTTTAGCCGTAACGGCCACATCTAACTCTCTCTTGAATATATCGACCGAACTGGCCTCAACAACTCTCTATGGCAGAGAATTCCACAGGCTCACAATTCTCTGAATGAAGAAGTTTCTCCTTATCTCTGTCCTAAATGGTATACCCCTTATCCTTAGACTGTGACCCCTGGTTCTGGACTTTCCCAACATCGGGAACATTCTTCCTGCATCTAACCTGTCCAATCCTGTCAGAATTTTATATGTTTCTATGAGATCCCCTCTCATTCTTCTAAATTCCAGTGAATATAAGCCTAGTCGATCCAATCTTTCTTCATATGTCAGTCCTGCCATCCTGGGAATCAGTCTGGTGAACCTTCGCTACACTCCCTCAATAGCAAGAATGTTCTTCCTCAGATTAGGAGACCAAAACTGTGCACAATATTCAAGGTGAGGCCTCACCAAGGCCCTGTACAACTGCAGTAAGACCTCCCTGCTCCTAACCTCAAATCCTCTCGCTATGAAGGCCAGCATGCCATTTGCCTTCTTCACTGCCTGCTGTACCTGCATGCCAACTTTCAATGACTGATGTACCATGACACCCAGGTCTCGTTGCACCTCCCCTTTTTCTAATCTGTCACCATTCTGATAATATTCTGCCTCCCTGTTTTTGCCACCAAAGTGGATAACCTCACATTTCTCTACATTATACTGCATCTGCCATGCATTTGGCCACTCACCTAACCTGTCCAAGTCACCCTGCAGCCTCTTAACATCCTCCTCACAGCTCACACTGCCATCCAGCTTAGTGTCATCTGAAAACTTGGAGATATTACATTCAATTCCTTCGTCTAAATCATTAATGTATATTGTAAATAGCTGGGGGCCCAGCACTGAACCTTGCGGTACCCCACTAGTCACTGCCTGCCATTCTGAAAATGACCCGTTTATTCCTACTCTTTGCTTCCTGTCTGCCAACCAGTTTCTTATCCACATCAATACATTACCCCCAATACCATGTACTTTAATTTTGCACACTAATCTCTTGTGTGGGACCTTGTCAAAAGCCTTTTGAAAGTCCAAATACACCACATCCAGTGACTCTCCCTTGTCCACTGTACTAGTTACATCCTCAAAAAATTTTAGAAGATTTGTCAAGCATGATTTCCCTTTCATAAATCCATGCCGAAGATGACCGACAGACCAGCCCTGTGGGGATCGTGGACCAGGTCCCGGATCAGGTGGATGTTGTTGTGGATTGTCCGGCCCAGGACCATGTAGGACTGTTCAGGGTGGATCATGTGGTCAAGCATGGCGCCAAGGCGAGCAGACATCACCCTGGCAAAAATGTTGTAATCCGTGCTGAGGAGGGAGACCGGGTGCCAGTTTTTAAGTAGGCGGAGATTGCCCTTCTTAGGCAGCAGGACAATGACTGCCCTGTGCCAAGAGAGGGGCATCTCCCAGGTCGTCAGACTTTCCCCCAGGACTCGCACGTAGTCTCACCCCAGGATGTCCCAGAATGCTCTGTGGAACTCTACGTTCAGCCAGTCCAGCCCCGGGGACTTTCCCCTCGTGAGCTGGTCGAGGGCACTGGTCAGCTCCGCCAAGCATAACAGAGCGTCCAGATTTTCAGTGCTCTCAGGGACGATCTTCGGCAGGTCAGCCCACAAAACCCTACGCGCTTCCTCGCTGGACGGATCCGGAGAGAACAGAGCCCCATAATACTGTCGGGCCCTGTTGCTGATGAGCTCCGGATCCGAGACCAGAGCTCCGTCGTCGGCCAGCAGCATCAAGAGCTGCTTATTTCCAGTGAGTAGAAGAAGTGGGAGCCATGGTCCAGGTCCCGGAGGAACTGGGACCCAACAAGTTGCAGATCCTTCAGCACGTCCTTCATCTCTTCGTACACCATCCGCAGGGCCGGGTCCTCAACGAATTGACCGAGACAGGACTCCAGGTCGAGCACCTCCTTCTCCAGGCGCCCCACCCTGGCCTCCCCCCTCTTGGTCGACCCCTTCATGTACTCCTGACAGAAGAGACGGATGTGAGCCTTGCCCATGTCCCACCATAAACTCAAGGAGGGGAAGCCCCCTGCTTCCTTCTCCAGTCGGACCAGAACCGATGGAACGAATCCTGGAACCACTTGTCCTCCAGCAGCATGTTGTTAAAATGGCAGTAAGTGGACCCCAACCACGCGCGGAGCAAAGCAAGCTCCGCCCACACCAGCTGCTGCATGGAAGCCACCGGAACGCAGGAGACGTATGCCCAGGATACGTAAAGGCGGTCGATTCTGGACCATCCTCTTCCAGGCCTCACCCAAGTAAAACGCTGGAGTCGGGATGGACAGACGTCCACCAAGTGGAAGGACCCGACCACGTCCCTCAACTTCTCCATCGCCATCATGCTCTGCAGGGCACCGGAGCGGTCCCTCGCGTCCAGGGTGCAGTTAAAATCCTCCCCGAGGACAATGCAGTTGCCAATGTCGATGGAGCCTAGAAGAGTGGAGACTTCTTCGAAGAAGCGCACTTGCTGAGGGCCGGGCTGGGGAGCGAACACATTCACGAGATCGAGCGGCACGTCCCCCAGGCAAACCGTGACATGGAGCAAGCGGCCTGGCACAGGCTTCTCGACCCCCAAGATCTCTGGCTGAAAATGTGGGGCCAGCAAGATAGCCACCCCACAAGAAATGGCAGTGAGGTTGCTCATGCGGATCTTTCCTTGCCATTCCAGGAGCCACGTGGCCTCATCTCCTGGAACGGTGTGGGTTTCTTGCAGGAAGCACACTGCATATTTCCCCTCCGGTAGGAGTGAAAAATTGTTAAATCTACGGCGTGCTTCTCTGCCGCCATTGATGTTGAGGCTGTCAATGTTTATCTTCATGACAAGAGCATCGTGCAACCTCTAAATAACCTACTGTGGGGAGGGAGCAGAGTCGTGTGATGACCTCCACTCCCTCAGTAACCCAGCGAGGAACGTTTTGAGCTGGCACAACTCAAGATTTTCTTGATTTGATAAGGTCCTGTCCGTGCCCATGGTTTTGATGGCGGCACGGACGGACCTGATGAGCAGTGCCAGCTTGGATCATTTGTCCAGGGCCAGATCGGTTCTTTTGCGGCGACACTGGCATCCCGCCAAAATGTCCCGGAGTTCCTTGGCAGGAATAAGCGGGACTCAGTGAGGGGGGCACAAGGAGATCCACCACCTCACTGGCGATAGACTCTAAGTCCTCTCTCGTGCCCACCCCCGTCCTCCTTCGGGAGGTCGCCACCAGCGGCCAGTCCGTCGACCGCATGGGGTACGGTGAATGGCCCGGCCCTACCTCTGTCAGGGTCCCACCCCCAGGATTGTCGGCAGAGGAGTCCCCCCTGGGTTTCTCCTGGGATGCTGGGTTGGAAAGCGGCAGTTGACTGGGGACCCCCTCTGTCCCAGCACTGGGGAGCACGGAGAAACCGGGCCAAAAACAGCTCCAGGCACAATGCGCATGCGCTAAAAAATGGCTTTTCCAATGATCCTCCGTATCTCGGCAGCAAGGACATTTTCATGGGCAAGATTGCGGTATTTACCCATATCTTGCCCAGCGGATGTCATAAAAACTCTAGCGCCTGATAAAAGCAGGCGCATAGCCTACTTTTACAGGCGTAAAAGTTTCAAAACTTAGAAAAACATAACAAAATAAAATTTAAAATACACATTTTATTGTTAAAAACCCTGCCCACTAAGGTAAGTTTATTTTAAACCATAACTAAAAAAACTTTTTTTAAATTTGGAAAAATATGTATTTTTTTATAAGTCATTAATAACTTTAATTTAAATTAATCTCAAATATATAGTGTATTTTTTCTATTTTTTATTCGTGTTTGGGTGTTTGGAGGCTGTTTCTCAATCATAATAATAGGAACTCCTACTTATGGAGTTCCCATTATTATGAAAGAGAAAATACTGTACCTGGATTGGCTGCCCAGAGCCATGTGACTGCAGCTCCAACTTACGCATGTCCCGACATGCACGCGCTGCGATGCACAGTCAGTGAAGGCCTCAGGAGCAGAATCTCTCAGCAGGAACAGGTAACTGCACATCTTTTTTCCCTTTTTCAGTCGTTCGCCCGCGGGAAGATCGCGACCGGGATTTCTAGGCCATTAGGTGCTGAGGCCAAAGACCTTCGAAGCATGATATTGCGACCCAGAAGCACCTGTGGTGTTTAGGTCGTGCACACTAAGGACCCAAGTTTCATATTAATTATGGGATATCCCCATAATATATTTGGAGCATCTGAACAACTCCACAGATACTCAGCACCAATTTTAAAACAAGCATACAAAACACACCTTTTCCCTTGAGTTGAGTTTTCATTCTTAAAGCTGTATGTGGAACAGTCATTAGGTGGAAATTGGGCCTCGCGCACACATTTTCTGTGCGTGAAATGGGAGCTGTATGGACCTATATGCTATGCGATGCATCTGTCTGCATTTGAGCGGGGCAGCTAAGTGTTACAGATGTAGTGTTATTATGAGAGACATTTCCATCATCCATATCACTTCCAGCCATATCACCTAGGCTGGACACTCCCCCAGCATGCCCAGAGATCTATGTTGGAGCAGGTCACTGGGCAGCAATGAGGCTGTTGAACTTATGCGTTATGGATGTTTCAATCTGATTTCCCCAAAAATGTGAAGCCAGAAATAACAGATTGCTGTAGACCACAGCCTAAGGTTTCTAGGGCCCCAGTCAGAGTATTCATGTTTGAATCTGTGCTTGAGGATAGGACCTTGGCCAAGAAAGTGAGGCCAGGGGACGGGGGACGGGGGCGGAGGGTAGGCTGCGCCCCTATTGTACAGGCCTCTGGTGTGGTCATGCTCTCCAGCGTAGTTTGCAGTTCTGTCAAGTGGATCAAGCAGTACGGAACAGAAACAGAGCTTTACATGGTATGTATTGCAGGGTGTTAAGCTGTAGTGTTGCATCGTATATCTATGTGTGAAGCAGTGCATAAGTGAGTGAATTAATAAGGAGTGAAAGAATGATAAACAAAGATGATACTAGTCATGAGTTTGGGTAGTGCCTCTGATCTCTCGGTCCCCCAGTCCCTTTATTGCCTCAGTGCTCAGAATTTCCAGGACCCTCACTTCATTAGGGATTAAGTCTGGCAGCTTAGCTGAAGCTCCTCTTGTCTGCATTTACTGGCACCGGTTACGTGCAGCTTTTTCCATGAAGGCAGTTGGAACAGGAGTCAATTCTGGAATTAGAGACCTATGCTCAGATCAATATCCACCCTTTGTGAGAATGTCAACATACACCATACCTGCATTTTGTATTGTTCAGTGAGCTTGGAGTTTGTCCTGAGCCAAAGACCGTATGATGGCAGCAGAGTGCCTGAGTAAAACATAGGCATGCCTGTGTGCTTGGAAAGTAGACAAACAGCTGCCAAAGAGTTGTTCATTTTTTCTCTGTGACGCTGCACCATATTGAAGTGCTATTAAGATGCCTTGTTTGACAACTTTATCACATTGCTGTAAAGTGTGAATACTTGCAACTTGGCAACCTTGAGCATCCCAGCAAATTTCTTCCTCCTCTTGTCCCAAGTTCAGCTTACAAGTGAGAGCAACCCACAGGTATGAAAGTGTTAACACGTTCTCTGTCTTTCTGTCACCTGCATTCAGGATATGCTTGATAGAAGTCTTGACTGGAGAGAGGCCTGTACTCCAAAAAGATCCACCTTTCTCCTTAGCACCTCCTACAGAATGCCCTCCGGAGTAGTATGTTGGAATGACACTCTTCTGCCTCTGCACCTTGCTTCTAATTTGCAAACAGCTCACCTTTAAAGGTGACCAGCAGCCCTTTAATACTTATCTTGTGACTCCTGTGTTCCCTCAATATATCATACATTGTGCAGCAGGAGAGACGCTTGCATTAATGTGCATGGTCAGCTCACTGGAGGGCAGGCACATGAGAAAAGATGCCCAGAGTGCGATTTCGGCCCCTGAAGCACTGCTTCAATACCCTAATGGTATGTTCAATAACTATTCTGATTGTAGCATGAGCTTTGTTGTACCTGTGCTGTTAATGTGCTCATGGTTACTACAAGAGTGTCATGAGCCGCTTTCCCAGGAGCCATACTTTCACTCTTCGTTCCACATGAAATAAGTGTAGAACAGATGATTCCCTTAAAATTAAGGAATTGTACGAGCTCCTGGGAAAAAGTCGGCATTTGCCTACATAATTCAATGCCTACATAATACTGTGCATACAAGATGTTGAATTGTTCATATATAGCACAGCAATGTGAATTATGGAAACAGGGATACAATCAATAACTCTCTGGACTTTTGAAAAGCCAGCAGAACTGTTAGAATTGCACCACCTTGATCATGTTGGTGTTGCTTTTGGCAGCTAAAATAATGAATTTGTTAGCCCTGTTGAATAATGTAACTATGAACTCTTTGGTGTATCTGTGGGCAGCAAACTAACTGGCACTGCAGAAGTCACCAGTGCAAAGCTGGGAGGATATGACAAACAAACAAAGCTGAGGGTTATGGTAATTTTGACGACCACTGACAATACAGCATGGATGGTTGATCATGTCTGGAGGTCTTCATGTCCGAGATATCAGAACTGGCTGTCATGTTTCCTACATTACAACAGTGACTACACTTCAAAAGTACTTCATTGGCTGTTCATTATTCTGAGTTCACTATCCTTCTGTCGTCCCTTAATCTCTCCCTCCATGTGAATTCCTCAACCCATATTCACAGTCATCTCCTTGATCTTGCCATCTCTCATGGCCTCGCTGTTCCAACCGTATCAATTACAGACAAGGCCATCTCTGACCATTTCCTTGTATTGCTCTCCATCCGCATCCCACTTCTCCTACCTCCCCCCCCCCCCCCCACCGCACCCCCCGCACCCCTCCCCCCCAACCAACCCTATTTCCTTCTGTATCCGCCCCTGGAAAAAACTCTCTCCAAACGCTCTTACAACTGCACTTATCACTCCAAACTGTCTAGCCTTTATCCCTCCTTTTACCATGACATTTCTGCAGCCACTGATCAGCTCAACCACATCCTCACCACCATCTTTGAAGCCATAGTCCCTATTTAAACCATTACTCTCTCTCACTCTGGCCATTCCCCCTGGGACAGCCCTCAACTTTGCTCCCTTGAGTCCAAGGGATGCAGACTTGAATAGATCTGGCTGGACCACATAATGCATTATCGGGTTGGGAAGGAATTTCTTCTCCCTGAGGGTTGTGAATTTGTGGAATTCTCTGCCCAAGGAAGCAGTTGAGGCTAGCTCATTGAATGTATTAAAATCACAGATAGATAGATTTTTAACCAATAAGGGAATTAAGGGTTACGAGGAGCGGGCGGGTAAGTGGAGCTGAGTCCACGGCCAGATCAGCCATGATCTTGTTGAATGGTGGAGCAGGCTCAAGGGGCTAGATGGCCTACTCCTGTTCCTAATTCTTATGTTCTTATGTTCTTATGTTCTACTCTTGCCTGCAAAAACTGCTCACTATTCCAGGATCATTCTAGAATGCAAAGATAACCCTATTCTCTACTGCTAACCGCCTTCTTAAAGCACTCTCCCCTGTCTCCACTACACTCACCTCCAACAAAATGTGTGAGGAGCTCATGGACTTCTTTGTCTCAAAGATTGAGACTATCCAATCAGGAAGATCCCTTCCTTCCCCTAGCCCACTGGGCCAAACTTCCTCTGAGGCTCCCCCCTAAACTTGTCCTAAACTTGCATCTTTCTCTAGTTTCTCTCTGATCTCCCCTCTTGGTCACTCCATGCTCATCTTGTCCATGAGACCCACTTCCTGCTCCCTTGATACTATTCCCACTAAACTGCTGACCACCCAACATTGTTTTTTGGTTCCCATGTTAGCTGACAATGTTAACGATTCTCTCTCCTCAGGTACTGTTGCCCTCTCCTTCAAATCTGCCGTCATCACCCCCTCCTCAAAAAAACAACCATTGACGACATTGTGCTTGCTAGCTACCACTCCATCTCCAACCTCCCTTTCCCGTCCAAAGTCCTTGAACTTGTTGTCGCCTCATAAATCCATTTTTCCAAGAACTCAATGTTTGAATCCCTTCAATCTGGTTTCCGCCCCTGCCACAGTATCGAAACAGCTCTCATCAAAGTCACAAATGACATCCTTTGTGACTGTGACTAAGGTCACCTATCCCTCCTCGTCCTCCTGGACCTGTCTGCAGCCTTTGACATAGTTGATCACTCTATCCACCACCAACGCCTCTCCACCATCGTCCAGCTGGGAGGGAATGCACTCGCCTGATTCCATTCTTATCTATCTAAGTGTAGCCAGAGAATTCCCTTCCATGGCTTCTTTTCCCGCTCCCTCATCATTACCTGTGGTGTCCTTGGCCCCCTTCTATTTCTCATCTATGTGCTGCCCCTCAGCGACATCATCTAAAAACACATGTATGCTGACGACATGCATTTCTACCTCACAACCAATGCTTGTCCGACATCCAGTACTGGATGAGCAGAAATTTCCTCCAACTAAATATTGCAAATACCAAAGCAATTGTCTTTGTTCCCTAGCCACTGACTCCATCCCTCTCCCTAGCACCTGTCTGAGGCTGAACCAGACTGTTCGCAATCTTGGTGTCATAATTTAACCCTGAAATCTGTATCATAACTAAAACTGCCTATTTCCACCTCCGTAACGTCGCTCATCTCCATGTATTTTTTTCAAGTGTAGTCACTGTTGTAATGTAGGAATCGCGGCAGCCAATTTGCGCACAGCAAGCTCCCACAAACAGCAAAGTGATAATGACCAGATATTCTGTTTTTTTTTTGTGATTTGATTGAGGGATAAATATTGGCTAGGACACTGGGGATACCTCCCCTGCTCTTCTTCAAAATAGGATCTTTTACATCCACTTGAGAAGGCAGATGGGGCCTTGGTTTAACCTTTCATCCAAAAGATGACACCTCCGACAGTGCAGCACTCGCTCAGTACTGCACTGGAGTGTCAGCCTGGATTTTTGTGCTCAAGTACCTGCAGTGGGACTATGAACCCACAACTTTCTGACTCAGAGGCGAGGGTGCTACCAACTGAGCTGCAGCTGACAGTCAAAGGGCTGGATTTTTGGTTGTCTATAGCCTCAGTTAGAGGCCAGAGGGAACCTGAATGCGAGCATTAGAGCTTAGTGACTTAGCTTTAAGCACCCCGCTAAATTCGTTCGAGGCTCACTGCGGGGGTGCAAACCCGCTTGTGCCTCACTGCTGACGATCACTCCGATCATGGCATCATCCTGGTGCAACACGCATGCTTGCGTCCCAGTCGCCAAATTCAGTGCATGTGCCTCATTGAGCGCCCGCCAATAACAGCAGCTGGAAAAACAGTCGGTACAGGCTTGCAGAGTCGTTAACTGGTGGCTACTTACAGGGATGAAGAAATGCTTATCTTGGAGGTCACAGTCAGTGCAACGTTTACACAGAGCATGGTGCATGAGCCTCCGAGTTTGCAGTGGCAGACAGAAATAAGAGTTCAGCTTGAGAAAGAGTGATTTTGAAAACTTTAATGGGTGCATTACTATGCCGCACCTTTAAGCCTCAGCTTTTACCGGAATCTGAATCGGAATTTGGCGCATGCTCAATGGTTAAATTTAGCGCCGGCATTTTTGTGAGTGCTCTGGTGTGCAATGGCTGATTTAGCGCCCCTGTCAGATCTTCGACCGATTCTGATGAATTTCTGGGCGGTAGGCTCAAACCTTTTCAAGGCGCTAAAAGTACTGCCCCACATCGATTAACATCACAACAGAGGCGCGACCAAATTTCTCCTACAAAATCTTTTATACTTACAAAATGTACAGAATGTTTTCACAAAGTTACAACACAGTTTGAGTTGTATCAGGTCTAAAAACATGCTTCTATGTCATTATACGGGAGATTTTTCACATAAACCTGGAAATTACTGTGTATTACAATGAACGTCTATGCCATTGGTGAATAGGTAATGTTGGCAGTGCAGAGTAGTGCAAATTACCACCTCATTATCACTTATTAAGAAATTGCTGTGAGGAGGAAGTAGCTTGTCAGTGCTCTTGTATTGAAGCAATGTGTCAACCCTGCTGAGCTCATTAATCCAGTTATAATTGGCGCTCAAATTAAAGTTGCTGCATTTTCCAAAACCCATACTTGACATGTGTAGTGCATTTCTAACCCTCATATAAACATGGCATTGCACCAGAGACGACAGGTTGCTTAGCTATAATGACAAGTTATCTGATACTCAGCTAAAGTAAACTCTAAGAATATTTCACCTACAATGGTTACTAGATTCAGTGCTCTATCAACTTCCTAAAGATTTCTAGAAACCATGCAAAAAGGCTGCCTGTGATGGAAGGTGCCATGCAAGGGGAATTGTGAGGTCATGTCAGGTTCTTTTTGATATATATTCATGACCTGGACTGAGGTATTTAGGCCATAATTTCAAAGTTTGCAGATGATACAAAACTCAGAAATGTAGTAAACAGTGAGGAGGATGTTAACAGACTGCAGGAGGACATTAACAGACTGCAGGAGGACATTAACAGACTGGTGAAATGGGCAGATGCAGGGCAGTTGATATTTTACACAGAAAAGGGTGAAGTGATACAGTTTTTAGCAAGAATTAGGAGATGCAATATGAACTAAATTCTTTTCTTCTTAGGTAGTCCCTCAGAATCAAGGATGACTTGCTTTCACGTTAAAAATTAGTTCTCATGTGACTAATGAGACTACAGTCTCTGTCACAGGTGGGCAGATGGTGGTTGAAGGAATGGGTGGGGGTGTTGATAAGGATGCCCGTGCGCTCCTTCCGTTGTTTACGTTGGTATCACCTTGCTCTTGGTGTAGAGACTTGCGGTGTTCGGCGATTTCCCAAATGTTTTCCCTCTACTTTGTGCGGTCTTGGGCCAGGAATTCCCAGATGTTGGAGGGAATGTTGCACTTTTTCAAGGAGGCATTGAGGGTTTCCTCTGCCCACCTGGGGCTTGCTTACCGTGATGGAGCTCCGAGTAGAGTGCTAGTTTTGGGAGTCTCGTATCGGGCATGCGGATGACGTGGTCCGCCTAACAGAGCTGATCGAGCATGGTCAGTGCTTCGATGCTGGGATGTTGGCCTGAGCGAGAACGCTGACATTTGTGTGCCTATCCTGCCAATGGATTTGCAGGATCTTACGGAGGCAGCGTTGGTGGTACTTCTCCAGTGCTTTGAGGTGCCCGCTGTGCATAGTCCATGCCTCTGAGCCATAAAGGAGGGCGGGTATCACGACAGCTCTGTAGACCATGAGCATGGTGATGGCTTTGAGGTCCTGGTCTTCAAACATTCTCTTCCTCCAGCAACCAAAGGCTGCACTCACAGACTGAAGGTGGTGTTGGACATCGTCATCGACGTCAGCCCTTGTTGACAGTAGGCTCCCAAGGTATGGAAAATGATCCACATTGTCCAAGGCCTCATCATGGATTTTGATAATTGGGAAGTAGTGCTGCGTGGCAGGGGAAGGTTGGTAGAACACCTTTGTCTTACAGATGTTTAGCATAAGGCCCATGCTCTCGTATGCTTCGGTGAAGGTGTTGATGATGGTTTGGAGTTCGGCCTCTGAGTGTGTGCAGATGCAGGCATTGCCTGCTGACTGTAATTCAATGATAGCGGATGGGATGACCTTGGATCTGGCCTGGAGATGGCTGAGTTTGAACAGTTTCCCGTTTGTTCTGTAGATTAGCTCCACTTCAGTGGGGTGCTTACTGAGGGTGAGATGGAGCATTGCAGAAAAGAAGATCGAGAAGAGCATTGGTGTAATGACACAGCTTTGCTTGATCCCGTCCAAATGTGAATTGGTCTGTGGTGGATCCATTTTTCAGGATCATGGCTTGAATGTCGTCGTGAAGCAGGTAAAGGATGGTGACAAACTTTTGGGGGCATCCGAATTTGAGGATGGTGCTCCATAATCCCTCACGGTTGACAGTATCGAAAGTCTTTGAGAGGTCAAAGAAGGCCATGTATAGGGGTTGGTGCTGTTTCCTGCATTTCTCTTGGATTTTCTCACAGTGAAGATCATGTTCATTGTGACCCTTAGTGGGCGGAATCCGCATTGCGACGCTGGGAGGAGTTCTTCAGCCATTGGTAGAAGACGATTGAGGAGGATTCTTGATGACTTTCCGTGGCAGACAGCAAGGAAACTTCGCTGTCGTTACCGCAGTTGGACTTGTCACCTTTCTTGAAGATGGTTACAATTAACGCGAATCTGATGACCCCTGGCATGCTCTCCTTCTTCCAGATGAGAGAAATGAGGTTGTGTATTCGCGCCAAAAGTGTTTCTCCACCATGTTTAATGCTTTGGCGGGAATTCCATCTGCTCGTTAGGCTTTGTTGTTTTTCAGTTGTCATGCCAGCCTGGGGTTGTGCTGAGATGGTGGCGGGTAGCATGCTGCGGGCTGGAGTCGAGGACAATCACGTCGAAGACAAAGTCTCATTGAGGAGGTCTTCGAAGTTCTCCTTCCAGCGAGCACTGACTGCCTCTCTGTCCTTGATGAGTAGCTCTCCATTCCTGGCCAGCAGTGGGGTAGGGCCTTGGGTGCTTAGGCCATAGGTAGTCTTAACTGCGCTGAAGAATCCACGCGTGTCGTGGTTGTTGGCTAGTTGCTGGATCTCCTGTGCTTTCTTCACCCACCATCTATTCTTTAGGTCATGAGTTTTTTGCTGGACCTCGGCCTTCAGATGTCTGTAGAGCTGCTTTCTTGCTCTCAAGTTGTGTTGCGTTTTCAGTCCAAGAGTGCCTTGCACTTGCACCTTATTAGCTTCTGGTTCTTTAGGTCATTCTTCTCGATCCAGTCTTGGTGTTTCCTGGTCGAGTGACCGAGCGTCTCTTCACAGGTGCTAATTATGGAGGCATTGAGGGCAGACCAGGCACTGTAGATATTCTGCATCTCTGGGTCACTGGGAGTCACCTGGTTGGCAGTGAGGCACTGGCTGAATAGTCCTTTCCGAGCCGGGTCTTGGAATGCTCCAGTATTGATTTTCCTGCGGCATTGTTTTTGTTGCTGCCGCTGTTTTGGGGCAATATTGATGGTGATGACAGAGCGGATTAAGCGGTGGTTCGTCCAGCATCAGCTCCTGTCATGGCGTGGGTGATGGGCACGTCCTTGCGGTCCCTCGCTCGGATGATGACATAGTCCAGCAGATGCCAGTGCTTGGAGTGAGGGTGCTGCCATGAAGCCTTATGGATGGAACAGGGTGTTAGTTATGATGAGGCCATGTTATTAACATTTCACCAGGAGGAGGGTACCATTCGAGTTGGTTTTCCCAACCCCTCTCTGCCAATCACACCTTCCCAGAGGTCTGTGTCCTTTCCAACTCGGGCGTTAAAGTCGCCCAGAATGATCAGCTTGTCGTCCATTTGAGCTGCAGCTGACAGTCAAAGGGCTGGATTTTTGGTTGTCTATAGCCTCAGTTAGAGGCCAGAGGGAACCTGAATGTGAGCATAAGAGCTTAGTGACTTAACTTTTAGTGCCCCAACTGAAAACTCATTTGAGGCTTACCGAGGGCGCAAACCCGCTTGTGCCTCGCTGCTGATGATCACTCTGATCATGACATCATCCTGGTGCAACGCGTACGCTTACGTCCCAGTCGCCAAATTCGGTGCGTGCACATTATTGAACGCCCACCAATAACAGCAGCTGGAAAAACAGTCGATACAGGCTTGCAGAGCCGTTAACTGGTAGTTACTTAAGGAGATGAGGAAGTGCTTCCTTCAGAGGTCACAGTCAGTGCAACGTTTACACAGAGCACGGTGCGTGAGCCTCCGAGTTTGCAGCGGCAGACAGAAATAAGAGTTCAGCTTGAGAAAGAGTGATTCCGAAAATATTAATGGGTGCATTACTATGCCGCGTCTTTAAGACTCAGCTTTTCCCAGGATCTGAATTGGAGTTCGGCGAATGCTCAATGGTTAAATTTAGCGCGGGCATCTTCGCTAAGGTTCCCCCAGCTCTGGTGTGCAATGGCAGATTTAGCATCCCTGTCAGATCTTCAACTGATTCTGACGAATTTCTGGGCGAGAAGCGCAAACTTTTTCAAGGCGCTTAAAGTACTGCTCCGCCTCGATTCACGCCACAACAGAGGCACGGCCGAATTTCACATACACCTTTGACATAACTGTGTCAAGTTTAGTTGCTGTACCAATCTCTTCAGCTGTGACTGGCAGTTCATCAATTTATGAAAAATAGAACACGTCTTCCCTATTGGGTGTAATTTGTGATGGGGGTGGCAACTTTGGACATAGCATCAGCATTACTATCTGATGTAGATACAACAACAATGGGTGTAGCCCAATTACTTAGTTCTACCTTAGAGATAATGTTCTCAGTATTGTGTTCCTAACACAGATGAGACTGCACTCAGGGAGGTTAAAGTAACAGTGACCTCAATCTTTGTTAAGACACTCCAGAGTGAGGAACAGGCTTTAGGAGCCGGCTTATATACAGTGCTCCCAAGGGATGCTGGGATTCCTTGGAACTTCAGGAGATGCACTCCCTGGTGGCAGAACATGGGAGTACTGTTTTACAGATACACAACATCACTCCCCGCCAAAGTCAAAGTAAAAACTATTTACAAGGTGAGGCGGTCGGAAGCCTTTCTTTCCCTGGTGGACCGCCTCGGTACAAATGTCTGTTCTGGTGTGTTGGCTGTGCCCTCGCTGGTCTGGCATGTTGTTGGCCCTGCAGGGCTGCTGGGTGAGCCTGGCCTTGCTGGGCTGTTGGGTGTGATGGGTTCGATTTCCTGGTCCGGGGTGGTGTCGTTGATCTTTTGGGTGTGTGTTGTGGGCTCGAAAAAGGTGGTGTCTGCTGTAGGTTGTTCAGGGCAGTCTGTGAACCGCAGCCTCGTTTGGTCCAGGTGCTTTCTGCAAATTTGTCCATTGTCTAGTTTGACTACAAACACCCTACTCCCTTCTTTAGCTATCACCGTGCCCGCGATCCACTTGGGACCATGTCCATAGTTTAGCACATAAACAGGGTCATTCAGATCAATTTCCCGTGACACAGTGGCGCGACCATCATTTACATTTTGTTGCTGCCGCCTGCTCTCAAACTGATCATGCAGGTTGGGATGAACCAGCGAGAGTCTGGTTTTAAGTGTCCTTTTCATGAGTAGCTCAACCGGGGGCACCCCTGTGAGTGAGTGGGGTCTCGTGGGGTAGCTGAGCAGTACTCGGGACAGGCGGGTTTGGAGTGAGCCTTCTGTGACTCGTTTAAGGCTCTGTTTGATTGTTTGTACTGCCCGCTCTGCCTATCCATTAGAGGCTGGTTTAAACGGGGCCGAAGTGACATGTTTGATCCCATTGCGGGTCATGAATTCTTTAAATTCGGCACTGGTGAAACATGGCGCGTTGTCACTGACCAGTATGTTAGGCAGGCCGTGGGTGGCAAACACAGCCCTCAGGCTTTCAATGGTGTCAGTGGCGATGCTTCCCGACATTATTTCACATTCAATCCATTTTGAAAAAGCATCCACCACCACCAGGAACATTTTACCGAGAAACGGGCCTAAGTTAGAGTCAATACAGGGCCACCGGACGTGGGATCTGGCTATTGCTTTCATCATTACGATACACGGGTGTGTGCTATGGAGATCCGAGATGAACGTCTCCCTGCCCTTTTTGGGTAGCACTACGCGGTTACCCCACAACAGGCAGTCTGCTGAATGGACAGCTCAGCCTTTCGCTGCTGGAACGGCTTGATTAGCTCTTGCATTTCAACGGGGATGCTGGCCCAGCTCCCATGCAGTACACAGTTTTTTACTAGGGCAGCAGAGGATCTTGGATGGTCCAAATCCTAATCTGGCAGGCCGTGACAGATGACTTATAATTTTCAAATGCTTCCATTACCATCAACAAGTCTGCGGGCTGCGCCACCATCAACAAGTTTGCAGGCTGCACCATTTCCACCCCCGTGGTGGGCAATGGTAGCCGACTGAGAGCATCCGCACAGTTCTCGGTGCCTGGCCTGTGGCGGATGGTATAGTTATCTGCTGATAGCGCGAGTGCCCACCTTTGTATGTGGGCTGAGGCATTAGTATTTATCCCCTTGTTTTCAGCGAACAGGGATATGAGAGGCTTGTGATCAGTTTCCAGCTCAAATTTGAGGCCAAACAGATACTGATGCATTTTCTTTACCCCGAACACACACGCTAATGCCTCTTTCTCAATTATGCTGTCGGCGCTCTTGGCCTTAGACAAGCTCCTGGAGGCATAGGTGACAGGTTGCAACTTCCCCGCAATGTTAGCTTATTGTAATCCACACCCGACTCCGTACGACAATGCATCACATGCTAGCACAAGTCTTTTAAACGGGTTATACAATATAAGCAGCTTGTTGGAGCATAAAATGTTTCTGGCTTTCTCAAAAGCAATTATTTGGTTTTTTCCCCATACCCTGTTCTCACCATTTCGCAATAACACATGTAGGGGCTCTAAGAGGGTGCTTAACCCGATAGGAAGTTACCAAAATAGTTGAGGAGTCCCATGAACGACTGCAGCTCCATGATGTTCTGTGGCCTGGGCGCGTTCCTGATAGCCTCTGTCTTGGCGTCTGTGGGCCGAATGCCGTCCGCCATGATCTTTCTCCCCAAAAACTCCACTTCTATTGCCATGAAGACGCATTTCGACCTCATCCCTATGCGATCCAGTCGCTGGAGGACCACCTCCAGGTTTTGTAGGTGCTCAACGGTGTCCCGACCCGTGACCAATATGTCGTCCTGAAAGACCACCGTGCATGGTACCTACTTGTGTAGGCTCTCCATGTTTCTCTGGAAGATTGCTGCAGCTGACCGAATTCCAAACGGGCACCTGTTGTAGATGAACAGTCCCTTGTGCGTGTTGATGCAGATGAGGCCCTTCGAAGACTCCTCCAGCTTCTGCATCATGCAGGCCAAAGTCAGGTCGAGCTTGGTGAATGTCTTGCCTCCTGCCAGCGTCGCAAATATGTCATAGAAACATAGAAAATAGGTGCAGGAGTAGGCCATTCGGCCCTTCTAGCCTGCACCGCCATTCAATGAGTTCATGGCTGAACATTCAACTTCAGTACCCCATTCCTGCTTTCTCGCCATACCCCTTAATCCCCCTAGTAGTAAGGACCTCATCTAACTCCTTTTTGAATATATTTAGTGAATTGGCCTCAACAACTTTCTGTGGTAGAGAATTCCACAGGTTCACCACTCTCTGGGTGAAGAAGTTCCTCCGCATCTCGGTCCTAAATGGCTTACCCCTTATCCTTAGACTGTGACCTCTGGTTCTGGACTTCCCCAACATTGGGAACATTGTTCCTGCATCTAACCTGTCTAACCCCGTCAGAATTTTAAATGTTTCTATGAGGTCCCCTCTCATTCTTCTGAACTCCAGTGAATACAAGCCCAGTTGATCCAGTCTTTCTTGATAGGTCAGTCCCGCCATCCCGGGAATCAGTCTGGTGAACCTTCGCTGCACTCCCTCAATAGCAAGAATGTCCTTCCTCAGGTTAGGAGACCAAAACTGTACACAATACTCCAGGTGTGGCCTCACCAATGCCCTGTACAACTGTAGCAACACCTCCCTGCCCCTGTACTCAAATCCCCTTGCTATGAAGGCCAACATGCCATTTGCTTTCTTAACCGCCTGCTGCACCTGCATGCCAACCTTCAATGACTGATGTACCACGACATCCAGGTCTCTTTGCACCTCCCCTTTTCCTAATCTGTCACCATTCAGATAATAGTCTGTCTCTCTGTTTTTACCACCAAAGTGGATAACCTCACATTTATCCACATTATACTTCATCTGCCATGCATTTGCCCACTCACCTAACCTATCCAAGTCGCTCTGCAGCCTCACAGCATCCTCCTCGCAGCTCACACTGCCACCCAACTTAGTGTCATCCGCAAATTTGGAGATACTACATTTAATCCCCTCATCTAAATCATTAATGTACAGTGTAAACAGCTGGGGCCCCAGCACAGAACCTTGCGGTACCCCACTAGTCACTGCCTGCCATTCTGAAAAGTACCCATTTACTCCTACTCTTTGCTTCCTGTCTGACAACCAGTTCTCAATCCATGTCAGCACACTACCCCCAATCCCATGTGCTCTAACTTTGCACATCAATCTCTTGTGTGGGACCTTGGCGAACGCCTTCTGAAAGTCCAAATATACCACATCAACTGGTTCTCCCTTGTCCACTCTACTGGAAACATCCTCAAAAAATTTCAGAAGATTTGTCAAGCATGATTTTCCTTTCACAAATCCATGCTGACTTGGACCTATCATGTCACCTCTTTCCAAATGCACTGCTATGACATCCTTAATAATTGATTCCATCATTTTACCCACTACCAATGTCAGGCTGACCGGTCTATAATTCCCTGTTTTCTCTCTCCCTCCTTTTTTAAAAAGTGGGGTTACATTGGCTATCCTCCACTCGATAGGAACTGATCCAGAGTCAATGGAATGTTGGAAAATGACTGTCAATGCATCCACTATTTCCAAGGCCACCTCCTTAAGTACTCTGGGATGCAGTCCATCAGGCCCTGGGGATTTATCGGCCTTCAATCCCATCAATTTCCCCAACACAATTTCCCGGCTAATAAGGATTTCCCTCAGTTCCTCCTCCTTACTAGACCCGCGACCCCTTTTATAACCGGAAGGTTGTTTGTGTCCTCCTTCGTGAATACCGAACCAAAGTACTTGTTCAATTGGTCCGCCATTTCTTTGTTCCCCGTTATGACTTCCCCTGATTCTGACTGCAGGGGACCTACGTTTGTCTTTACTAACCTTTTTCTCTTTACATATCTATAGAAAGTTTTGCAATCCGTCTTAATGTTCCCTGCAAGCTTCTTCTCATACTCCATTTTCCCTGCCCTAATCAAACCCTTTGTCCTCCTCTGCTGAGTTCTAAATTTCTCCCAGTCCCCAGGTACTGAAGTTTCATGTTCAGCCATGAACTCATTGAATGGCGGTGCAGGCTAGAAGGGCTGAATGGCCTGCTCCTGCACCTATTTTCTATGTTTCTATGTTTCTATGTTTCTATGTTTCCATTTCTGGCCAATTTGTATGCCACTTCCTTGGCTTTAATACTATCCCTGATTTCCCTTGATAGCCACGGTTGAGCCACCTTCCCTTTTTTATTTTTATGTCGTCTGCCTTAGGTAGTGGGTATTGGTCCTTTAGCGAGAAACGATTAATAGTTACTTTATAATCGCCGCAAATCCTGACCGTGCCATCACTTTTGAGTACTGGAACAATCGGGCTGGCCCACTCGCTGAATTCCACTGGGGAGATGATGCCCTCGCCTTGCAGCCTGTCCAGCTCGATGTCTACTCTCTCCCTCATCATGTGAGGTACTGCTCGCGCCTTGTGGTGAATGGGTCGTGCCTCTGGGACCAAGTGGATCAGCACCTTCGTCCTGAAAAAGTTTCCCATGCCTGGCTCAAAAAGGGAAGCAAATTTGTTTAGAACCTGGGTACATGAGGCCTCATCGACATGTGATAGTGCTTGGATGTCATCCCAGTTCCAGCGGATTTTGCCCAGCCAGCTCCTTCCAAGCAGTGTGGGGCCATCGCCCGGGACAATCCAGAGTGGCAGTTCGTGCACCGTGCCCTCATAGGTGACCTTGACCATTGCGCTGCCGAGGACAGTGATAAGCTCTTTGGTGTACATTCTAAGTTTTGTGTGACTCAGGGCTTGTCTGAGTGCCTTGTCTCTCAAACATATTTTTACTCACGATGGATTGGCTAGCACTAGTGTCCAGTTCCATGGCTATGGGTAATTCAATTCAATTTTACATTTAGCATTATAGGTGGACATTTCGTCGAAAATATGTGCACTCCGTGTACTTCAGCATCTGCCTCCTCTCTCTGAGGCTCAAAATTGCTTTGATCCACCATGGACCGATCTTCCTCTGCCATGTGGTGGTTAGCAGGTTTTGCAGAGCTTGCAGCTCATCTGCAAGCTCGTTGGAAGTGCCCCATTGTTTCACAGTTCTTGCAAACATACCCTTTGAAGCGGCATGAATAGGCTGAATGGAAGCCTCCACAACGCCAACAAGGTTTGAATTGCCTTGCATTCATCTTTTTTTGCGGTCTCTGATTCATCTGGGTCACCTGAGGCCTGCTGGCAGTTGCAGACTCGTGGTTTTTGCCCTGTACATTTCTGCTTGCAAACACAGTTCCAGTTAATTTATGAACATTGCTAGCACTTGTGTGCTGAGAGATTTGTTTGGTGTTATCACTGGTGGACATAAACACCTGTGTTATCGCAATGGCCTTACTGGGGGTCAGTGTCTCTACAGTCAAAAGTTTTCGTAGGATGGTCTCGTGGCCAATGCCCAGTACCAAAAAAGTCTCTGAGCATTTTCTCCAGGTAGCCATCAAACTCACATTGTCCTGCAAGTCGCCTGAGCTCGGCGACGTAACTCGCCACTTCCTGACCTTCAGATCGCTGGCACGTGTAGAACCGATACCTCGCCATCAGCATGCTCTCCCTCAGGTTAAGATGCTCCCGAACCAGTGTACACAGCTCCTCATACAACTTGTCTGTGGGTTTCACCAGAGCCAGAAGATTCTTCATGAGGCTGTAGGTCAGTGCCCCACAGACCGTGAGGAGGACCGCTCTCCTTTTTGCAGCGCTTCTTTCTCCGTCTAGCTCGTTGGCTACAAAGTACTGGTCTAGCCGTTCAACATAGGATTCCCAGTCCTCACCCTCTGAGAACTTCTCCAGGATGCCCACAGTTTACTGCATCTTTGAGTTGGTTTCGTATACTCATCGCCAGTTTTTGTGTTCCTAACACAGATGAGACTGCACACAGGGAGGTTAAAGTAACAGCGACCTCAGTCTTTATTAAGACACTGCAGAGTGAAGAACAGGCCTTAGGGGTTGGCTTATATACAGTGCTCCCAAGGGATGCTGGGATCCCTTGGGACTTCAGGGGATGCAATCCCTGGTGGCGGAACATAGGAGTGCATGCTTTACAGATACACAACACTCAATTTTGTGTGTTTTGAGTTCTTGCTCAACATTCTCCTTCATTGCAGATGGTACAGAACGTGGCTTGCAGTAAACTGGTCTTGCGTCCTTCTGCTCTCTGACATTCACCTTGAAGCCTTGGATCGGACTGCCTGTTTCGTGGAACACCTTTGGATACTGTTTGATGACATCATCCTTCAATGCAGATTTTGTTTCCACACGAAAAATCTTTTTCCCATCCAGTTTCAGTGATCCCAATCAATTTCTACCTATTACGACAGGCTTGTCTCCTGCCACTACTATGAGAGGCAAGTTCTGAAACTGATCCTTGTATTTCACCAGTATAGTGATACGTCCTACCACAGGGTATGCTCTCCTGAGTAGCCTCACAGCTCTATCTTCGACTTTTCCAGTGGAAAATCACTCAACTTGTCGAGATATAGTGATTCCAGTACTATGGTCACGGATGCATCAGTATCAATCTCCATGGGTATCCTGGCTCCTGCAATGTCTGCTTGGATGATGATACTTTGCGAATTGCTGTTAGATACCCTTGTGCTGCTGATGATGTGTATCTCCTCGGATCTGTTGCTTCTCTTCAATGCCATGTAGTCTCTGGCGATTGCTACTTCTAGCCTTGAAGATCGGTTTATTTTTCAGTCAGCACACCTTCACAAGATGCCCTTGCAGAAGATACACTCTGCCTTCACATATGGACAACTTTGAACAATGTGTTGTCTCAGACACCGATAGCACGACTTCAATGCACTGTTACCGTGGCCAGTTCCTGAGGCCTCGGGGCCGAACGGCCTTTTACTTTTAATCTGCAGGCGATTCACGTCGGTTGTCTGACGACTGCAAATGGTGCGAAATTCTCGGGAGTATTGGACGGCCATATCCATCGACATAGCTGTCTGACAAGCTAAATCAAAAGTCAAGTTAGGGGTTGTCAACACCTTTCTTCTGATTGCTTCATTTTCGTTCCACAAACAAAACAGTCATGCAATGCTTGGTCCTGAAAGTTTCCAAAATGACAGTGAATGGATAGCTTTTTTAAAGCTACAATGTACTCACTGATACTCTCATCATGTAATTGAGCTCGTGTTCCAAAAATGATAACTTTCAGCAATTTCCAGGGGCTCAGGACTGTAATGCTGTTCTCCGCCAGTGATGTGTCCTTCGACTTGATGGAAACCAGCACATTTTTCAGGGTTTAATACACCTTGGGGCCTGCTTAGTCAGGAAAATATCCCGTTTTCTTTCTAAAACAAAATGGTTATGCTTTTCATCATCGGGGACTTCGACGACACTATTCGCGGTGAAAAACATTTCTAGCCACTCCACATATGCTCCGAAAGTCTTTCAGTTACGATGGAACTCACCCAAGTGGCCTTTTATTCCCATAGGTGTGGCCATCTAGACTATGGCAATGTCATCAGTGTGCTTGTAAGTTACCTTGTATTTTTAGCTGTGGTGCAAAACAAAGAATCTCTCAAAGCCTTGCTGTTGTTTGGCTGGAATCATCCACCAACAAAAATTTCAGTTCAGGAATCCGAGTATCCTATTCTACATCGTCAATGTGATATAATCTTTAAAACATCACAAACACACAGAGTACAAGATGGCTCCCCAGGAACTTGTCATCACATGATCATTTATTGTATTAGAAACATAGAAAATAGGTGCAGGAGTAGGCCATTCGGCCCTTCGAGCCTGCACCACCATTCAATATGATCATGGCTGATCATGCAACTTCAGTACCCCATTCCTGCTTTATCTCCATACCCTTTGATCCCTTTAGCCATAAGGGCCACATCTAACTCCCTTTTGAATATATCTAATGAACTGGCCTCAACAACTTTCTGTGGTAGAGAATTCCACATGCTCGCAACTCTCTGAGTGAAGAAGTTTCTCCTCATCTCGGTCCTAAATGGCTTACCCTTTATCCTTAGACTGTGATGCCTGGTTCTGGATTTCCCCAACATTGGGAACATTCTTCCTGCATCTAACCGGTCCAATCCTGTCAGAATTTTATATGTTTCTATGAGATCCCCTCTCATTCTTCTAAATTCCAGCGAATATTAGCCTTGTCAATCCAGTCTTTCTTCATATGTCAGTCCTGTCATCCCGGGAATCAGTCTGGTGAACCTTCGCTGCACTCCCTCAATATCAAGAATGTCCTTCCTCAGATTAGGAGACCAAAACTGTACACAATATTCAAGGTGTGGCCTCACCAAGGCCCTGTACAACTGCAGTAAGACCTCCCTGCTCCCATACTCAAATCCTCTTGCTATGAAGGCCAACATGCCATTTGTCTTTTTCACTGCCTACTGTACCTGTATGCCAACTTTCAATGACTAATGTACCATGACACCCAGGTCTCGTTGCACCTCCCCTTTTACTAATCTGCCCTCATTCAAATAATTATCTGCCTTCCTGTTTTTACCACCAAAGTGGATAACCTCACATTTATCTACATTATACCGCAACTGCCATGTATTTGGCCACTCACCTAACCTGTCCAAGTCACCCTGCAACCTCTTAGTATCCTCCTACAGCTCACACTGACACCCAGCTTAATGTCATCTGCAATCTTGGAGATATTACATTCAATTCATTTGTTTAAATCATTAATGTATATTGTAAATAGCTGGGGTCCCAGCACTGAACCTTGCGGTATCCCACTAGTCACTGCCTGCCATTCTGAAAAGGACCCATTTATTCCTACTCTTTGCTTCCTATCTGCCAGCTAGTTCTCTATCCACATCAATACATTACCTCCAATACCATGTGCTTTTTTTTTGCACACTAATCTCTTGTGTGGGGCCTTGTCAAAAGCCTTTTGAAAGTCGAAATACACCACATCCGCTGGCTCCTCCTTGTCCACTCTACTAGTTACATCCTCAAAAAATTCTTGAAGATTTGTCAAACATGATTTCCCTTCCATAAATCTATGCTGACTAGAACCGATCCTGTCACTGCTTTCTAAATGCGCTGCTATTACTTCTTTAATAATTGATTCCTACATTTTTCCCAAGCTGACCAGTCGATAAGTCCCTGGTTTCTCTCTCCCTCCTTTTTTAAAAAGTGGGGTTACATTAGCTACCCTCCAGTCCAAAGGAACTGATTCAGAGTCTATAGAATGTTGGAATATGACCACCAATGAATCCACTATTTTTAGGGCCACTTCCTTAAGTACTCGAGGATGCAGACTATCAGGCCCTGGGGATTTATCGGCCTTCAATCCCATCAATTTCCCTAACACAATTTGCTGACTAAGAAGGATTTCATTTAGTTCCTCCTTCTTGCTATACCCTCGGTCCTCTAGTATTTCCAGAAGGTTATTTGTGTCTTCTTTAGTGGAGACAGAACCAAAGCATTTGTTCAATTAATAATATATATTGTGAGGATGAAGCCATTTGTTGCATTACCACAGTAGTCCACTTGGTGGAGCACAAGTCAATTAGCGGGAGCTCTATATTACACCCCTCCCCTCTCCTTTCAGCATTCTGAAAGGACCACTCTCTCCGCGACACCCTGGTGCATTCCTCAATCACCCCCACATCCTCTCCCCTTCCCACAGCACCTTCCTGTGCAAGTGTAAGAGATGCAACACCTGCCCTTTTACTATCTCCCTTCGCACCGCCTGGTCCCCAAACACTCCATTCAGGTGAAACAATGATTTACTTGTACTTCTTTCAATTGAGTATACTCACAATGCAATTTCCTCTGCATTGGGGAGACGAAGTGGAGATTGGGTGACTGCCCTGTGGAATACTTCCGTTCAGTCCGCAAGCATTACCCCAAGCTTCCGGTCACCTGTCACTTAAATTCTCCGCTCCACTCCCACTCTGTCCTCTCTATCTTTGGCCTCTTATACTGTTCTAATGAAGCTCAAGGAATAGCACCTCATCTTTCGATCAGGCACTTTACAGCCTTCCAGAATTTGAGGTTAGAACCTCTGCTTCCATTTTTTCAGATAGCAGTTGTTGATGATTTTGCTACTTCCATTTACACCTCTTCTAGACCCATATTTTGTTCATTTACTTTTCCCAATATCATCTGCTTTTGCCTCATATCATCATCCCTTTTGTCCTTTAATCTTTCCTCTCTTCCACCCTATCACAGATCTTCCCTTGTGTTCTTTCCTCCCTCTCCCTTTCTCTGCCCCCACACTTGCTTAACATCTGTTATATCTCTAACTTTTTTCAGTTCTGATGAAAGATCATCAACCTGTAACAAAAACAGTTTCTCTCTCCACAGATGCTGCTTGACCTGCTCAGTATTTCCAACATTTTCTGTTATTACTCCAAGGGTGAAGCGCAGTTGGGTCACCTGTGCTGACTGGCACTTGAAATAGAATTCAGTTCTGCCAGGACAGTGTCCCGTTTCATTTAACCAACCATTTTGCAGCAATGATGGGTGGTGGGGGGAACGTGCTTGCATGGCTCCTCTACATCAATGGGATGTATCTGGAGGAGTTTGCAGGCTATCCAAGGAATTCTGTTCATTCCACCCTCATGTTCTTAATGGCACTCTCTCCACGTGAGAGCGTGATTCCCAATGATGCTTTTTGACAGGCCTGAAACCTGATCCAGAGAAAGGTAATCGATCACAGAGTGGGACAATTATCTTTGGCCAGGAGGTAGAATGGTACCTTTTGGAGCTGAAGACTTGTGTAGCTATTTTTTTGTTTGGTCTAGAAGGACCCGGGGGCACCGTCCAAGGATGCATCATGGCAGAAGCTCCTGCAGGCACTGGTGGCCCACTCTGTCCATGGAAATGGCTTTAACCCCACAATATATATTTTTAAATTTGTTCCTGGGATGTGTGTGTCACTGGCAAGGCCAGCATTCATTGCCTATCCCTAATTGCCCTTGAGAATATGGTGGTGAGGCGGCTTCTTGAACTGCTGCAGTCGTTGTGGTAAAGTGTTCCTCACCGTTAGGGAGGGAGTTCCAGGATTTTGACTCAGCGACAATAAAGGAATGGTGATATATTTCCAAGTCAGGATGGTGTGTGACTTGAAGGGGAATGTGGAGGTGATGGTGTTCCCATGCACCTGCTGCCCTCGTCCTTCTAGGTGGTAGAAGTTGCGGGTGTGGGAGGTGCTGTCGAAGAAGCCTTGGCGAGTTGCTGCAGTGCATCTTGTCGATGGTACACACTGCAGCCATGGTGCACCGGTGGTGGAGGGAGTGAATGTTTAAGGTGGTGGATGGGGTGCCAATCAAGCGGTCTGCTTTGTCCTGGATGCTGTCACGCTTCTTGAGCATTGTTGGAGCTGCACGCATGCAGGCAAGTGGAGAGTATTCCATCACACTCCTGACTTGTGCCTTGTAGATGGTGGAAAGGCTTTAGGGAGTCAGGAGGTGAGACACTCGTTGCAGAATACCCAGCCTCTGACCTACTCTTGTTGCCACAGTATTTATGTGGCTGGTCCAGTTAAGTTTCTGGTCAATGATGACCCCCAGGATGTTGATGAGTGGTATTCGGTGATGGTAATGCAGTTGAATGTCAATGGGTGGTGATTGGACTTACACTTGTTGGAGATGGTCATTGCCTGGCACTTGTGTGGCATGAATGTTACTTGCCACTTATCAGCCCGAGCTTGAATGTCGTCAAGGTCTTGCTCCATGCGGGCATGGTCTGCTCCATTATCTGAGGAGTTGCAAATGGCACTGAACACTGTGCAGTCATCAGCGAACATCCCCACTTCCGACCTTATGATGGAGGGAAGTTCATTGATGAAGCAGCTAATGATTGTTGGGCCTAGGAAACTGCCCTGAGGTACTCCTCCAGCGATGTCCTGGGGCTGAGATGATTGACATCCAAACAGCACAAACATTTTTCTTTGTGCTAGATATGGTTCCAGCCAGTGGAGAGTTTTCCCCTGATTCCCATTGAGTTCAATTTTACTCGGGCTCCTTGGTGACACACTCAGTCAAATGCTGCCTTGATGTCAAGGGCAGACACACTCACATCACCCCTGGGATTCAGCTCTTTTGTCCATAAGAATATAAGAACATAAGGAAATAGGATCAGGAATAGGCCATACGGCCCCTCGAGCCTGCTCCGCCATTCAATAAGATCATGGCTGATCTGATCATGGAATCAGCTCCATTTCCCCGCCCGCTCTCCATAACCCCTTGTCCCCTTATCGTTTAAGAAACTGTCTATTTGTGTCTTAAATTTATTCAATGTCCCAGCTTCCACAGCTATCTGAGGCAGCAAATTCCACAGATTTACAACCCTCTGAGAGAAGAAATTCCTCCTCATCTCTGTTTTGAATGGGGGGCACCTTATTCTAAGATCTAGTTCTAGTCTCCCCCATCAGTGGAAACATCCTCTCTGCATCCACCTTGTCAAGCCCCCTCATAATCTTATACATTTCGATAAGATCACCTCTCATTCTTCTGAACTCCAATGAGTAGAGGCCCAACCTACTCAAACTTTCCTCATAAGTCAACCCCCTCATCCCTAGAATCAACCTAGTAAATCAACTTCTCTGAACTGCCTCCAAAGCAAGTATATCCTTTCATAAATATGGAAACCAAAACTGCATACAGTATTCCAGGTGTGGCCTCACCAATACCCTGCATAACTGTAGTAAGACCTCCCTGCTTTTATACTCCATCCTCTTTGCAATAAAGGCCAAGATACCATTAGCCTTCTTAATCACTTGCTGTACCTGCATACTATCCTTTTGTGTTTCATGCACAAGTACCCCCAGGTCTCGCTGTAATGCAGCACTTTGCAATCTTTCTCCATTTAAATAATAACTTGCTCTTTGATTTTTTTCTGCCAAAGTGCATGACCTCACACTATCCAACATTATACTCCATCTGCCAAATTTTTGCCCACTCACTTAGCCTGTCTATGTCCTATTGCATATTTTTTGTGTCCTCCTCACACATTGCTTTTCCTCCCATCTTTGTATCGTCAGCCATCTTGGCTACGTTGCACTAAGTCCCTTCTTCCAAGTCGTTAATAAAGATTGTAAACAGTTGGGGTCCCAGCACTGATCCCTGTGGCACCCCACTACTGGTTGCCAACCAGAGAATGAACCATTTATCCCGACTCTCTGTTTTCTGTTAGTTAGCCAATCCTCTATCCATGCTAATATATTACCCCCAACCCCGTGAACCTTTATCTTGTGCAGTAATCTTTTATGTGGCACCTTGTCAAATGCCTTCTGGAAGTTCAAATACACCACATCCACTTGTTCCCCTTTATCCACCCTGTTCATTACATCCTCAAAGAACTCCAGAAAATTTGTCAAACATGACTTCCCCTTCATAAATCAATGCTGACTCTGCCTGACCTAATTTTGCTTTTCCAAATGTCCTGCTACTGCTTCTTTAATAATGGACTCCAACATTTTCCCAACCACAGATGTTAGGCTAACTGGTCTATAGTTTCCTGCTTTTTGTCTGCCTCCTTTTTTAAATAGGGGTGTTACATTTGCAGTTTTTTAATCTGCTGGGACCTCCCCAGAATCCAGGGAATATTGGTAAATTACAAACAATGCATCCACAAACTCTGCCACTACTTCTCTTAACACCCTAGGATGCAAGCCATCAGGTCCAGGGGATTTATCTGCTTTTAGTCCCATTATCTTACTGAGTGATTGTGATTGTGTTACGTTCCTCCCCCACTATAGCCCCTTGACTATCCACTGTTGGAATATTGTTAGTGTCCTCTACCGTAAAGACTGATACAAAATATTTGTTCAGAGTTTCTGCCATCTCCATGTTCCCCATTACTAGTTCCTCGGTCTCGTCCACTAAGTTTGGACCAAGGCTGTAATGAGGTCTGGAGCCGGTGGTCCTGACGGAACCCGAACTGAGCATCGCAGAGTCGGTTATTGGTGAGTAAGTGCTGCTTGACAGCACTGTTGTTGACACCTTCCATCATTCTACTGATGATTGAGAGTAGGCTGATGGGGCAGTAATTAGCTGGATTGGATTTGTCCTCCTTTTTGTGAACAGGACATACCTGGACAGTTTTCCACACTGTTAGTGTTGTAGTTGTACTGGAACAGCTGGGCAAGGGGTGCGGCTAGTTCTGGAGCACAAGTCTTCAGCACAATAGCCGGCATGCTGTCAAGGCTCATAGCCTTTACTGTATCCAGTGCAATCAGCCTTTCTTTGATATCATGTGGAGTGAATCGAATTGGCTGAAGACGGGATTCTGTGATGATGGGAACCTCAGGAAGAGGCCGATATGGATCATCCACTCGGCACTTCTGGCTGAAGATTGTTGTAAACGCTTCAGCCTTGCCTTTTGCACTCATGTACTGGGCTCCGACATCATTGAGGATGGGGATATTCATGGAACCTCCTCCTCCCGTTAGTTGTTTAATAGTCCACCACCATTCACGACTGGATGTGGCAGGACCACAGAGCTTTACTTTGATCCGTTGGTTGTGGGATCGTTTAGCCTTGTCAATAGCATACTGCTTTCGCGTTTTAGCATTCATGGTAGTCCTGTGTTGCAGCTTCCCAGTTTGGCACCTTAGTTCTAGGTACACCGGTGCTGCTCCTGGCATGCTCTTCTATGCTCTTCAATGTACCAGGATTGGTCCCCTGGCTTGATGGTAATGGTAGAGTGAGGGATATGTCGGGCCATGAGTTTACAGATTGTGGTGGAATACAATTCTGCTGCTGCTCATGTCCCATAGCACCTCATGGATGCCCAGTTTTGAGCTATTCTGAATCTATCCCATTTAGTACGGTGGTAGTGCCACACAACACGATGGAGCATGTCCTCAGTGTGAAGACTGGACTTCGTCTCAACAAGGACTATGCAGTGGTCACTGCTACCAATGCTGTCATGGGCAGATGCTTCAGGTACATTGTTGAGGATGAAGTCAAGTAGGTTTTTCCCTCCTGTCGATTATCTCACTGTCTCTTATCAACAAGAGCAGACATTGACGACGAGATTCAACACCACCTCCAGTGCACCAGTGCTGCCTTCGGCTGCCTTCGGAAAAGTGTGTTTGAAGACTCAGCCCTCAAAACTGCCACCAAGCTCATGGTCTACAGGGCTGTAGTAATACCTGCCCTCCTGTATGGCTCAGAGACATGGACCATGTACAGTAGACACCTCAAGTCGCTGGAGAAATACCACCAATGATGTCTCTGCAAGATCCTACCAATCCTCTGGGAGAACAGACGCACCATTAATGTAATTGACCAGGCGAACATCCACAGCACTGAAGCACTGACCACACTGGATCAGCTCCGCTGGGCAGGCCACATTGTTCGCATGCCAGACACGAGACTCCCAAAGCAAGCACTCTACTCAAAACTCCTTCACGGCAAACGAGCCAAAGGTGGGCAGAGGAAATGTTACAAGGACACCCTCAAAGCCTCCCTGATAAAGTGCAACATCCACACTGACACCTGGGAGTCCCTGGCCAAAGACCACCCTAAGTGGAGGAAATGCATCCGGGAGGGCGCTGAGCACCTCGAGTCTCATCGCCGAGAGCAAGCAGAAATCAAGCGCAGGCAGCGGAAAGAGCATGCGGCAAACCTGTCCCACCCAATCTTTCCCTCAACGACTATCTGTCCCACCTGTGACAGAAACTGTTGTTCTTGTATTGGACTGTTCAGCCACCTTAGGGCTCATTTTAAGAGTGAAAGCAAGTCTTCCTCGATTCCGAGGGACTGCCTATGATGATGCTGATGATGCTGCTGATGATGATGATGGACATTGAAGTCCCCATTGAGAGTACATTCTGTACCCTTGCTACACTCAATGTTTCTTGCAAGTGGTGTTCAACATGGAGGAGTACTGATTCGTCAGCTGAGAGAGACTATAGTTGGTAATCAGCAGGAGGTATCCTTGCCCATGCTTGACCTGAAGATATGAGACTTCATGCGGTCCGAAGTCAATGTTGTGGACTCCCAAGGCCACTCCCTCCTGACTGTATAGAAACATAGAAACATGTAAAAAAGATTACAGGAGTAGGCCACTCGGCCCTTTGAGCCTGCACCACCATTCAATAAGATCACGGCTGATCATTCACCTCAGTACCCCTTTCCTGTTTTCTCTCCATACCCCTTGATCCCTTTAGCCATAAGGGCCATATCTAACTCTCTCTTGAATATATCTAATGAACTGGCATCAACAACTCTTTGCAGTAGAGAATTCCAGAGGTTCGCAACTCTCTGAGTGAAGTAGTTTCTTCTCATCTCAGTCCTAAATGGCTTACCCCTTATCCTTAGACTGTGACCCCTGGTTCTGGACTTCCCCAACATCGGGAACATCCTTCCTGCATCTAACCTGTCCAATCCCAGTAGAATGTTATATGTTTCGATGAGATCCCCTCTCATTCTTCTAAATTCCAGTGAATACAGGCCCAGTCGATCCAATCTCTCCTCATATGTCAGTCCTGCCATCCCGGGAATCAGTCTGGTGAACCTTCGCTGCACACCTTCAATAGCAAAAATGTCCTTCCTCAGTTTAGGAGACCAAAACTGAACACAATAATCCAGGTGAGGACTCACCAAGGCCCTGTACAACAACAGTAAGGCCTCCCTGCTCCTAAACTCAAATCCCCTAGATATGAAGGCCAACATGCCATTTGCCTTCTTCACCACCTGCTGTACCTCCATGCCAACTTTCAATGACTGATGTACCATGACACCCAGGTCTCGTTGCAGCTCCCGTTTTCCTAATCTGGGGCAATTCAGATAATATTCTGCCTTCACGTTTTTGCCACCAAAGTGGATAAGCTCACATTTATCCACATTATACTGCATCTGCCATGCATTTGCCCACTCACCTAACCCGTCCAAGTCACCCTGCAGCCTCTTAGCATCCTCCTCACAGCTCACACCACCACCCAGTTGAGTGTCATCTGCAAACTTGGAGATATTACACTCAATTCATTCATCTAAATCATTGATGTATATTGTAAATAGCTGGGGTCCCAGCACTGAACATTGCGGTATTCCACGAGTCACTGCCTGCCATTCTGAAAAGGACCCGTTTATCCCGACTCTCTGCTTCCTGTTTGCCAACCAGTTCTCTATCCATGTCAACACATTACCCCCAATACCATGTGATTTAATTGTGCACAACAATCTCTTGTGTGGGACCTTGTCAAAAGCTTTTTGAAAGTGAAAATACACCGCATCCACTGGTTCTCCCTTGTCCACTCTACTAGTTACATCCTCAAAAGATTCTAGACGATTTGTCAAGCATGATTTCCCTTTCATAAATCCATGCTAACTTGGACCGATCCTGTCACTGCTTTCCAAATGCTCTGCTATTTCATCTTTAATAATTGATTCCAACATTTTCCCCACTATCGATGTAAGGCTAACAGGTCTATAATTCCCTGTTTTCTCTCTCCCTCCTTTTTTAAAAAGTGGTGTTACATTAGCTACCCTTCAGTCCATAGGAACTGATCCAGAGTCAATAGACTGTTGGACAATGATCACCAATGCATCCACTATTTCAAGGGCCACTTCCTTAATACTCTGGGACGCAGACTATCAGGCACTGGGAATTTATCGGCCTTCAATCCCATCAATTTCCCCAACACAATTTCCTGACTAATATGGATTTCCTTCAGTTCCTCCTTCTCGCTAGATCCTCTGTCCCCTAGTATTTCCGGACGGTTATTCGTCTCTTCCTTCGTGAAAACAGAACCAAAGTATTTGTTCAATTGGTCTACCATTTCTCTGTTCCCCATTATAAATTCACCTGATTCTGACTGCAAGGGACCTATGTTTGTCTTCACTAATCTCTTTCTCTTCACATATCTATACAATCTTTCTCAGTAAGTTTTTATGTTCCCAGCAAGCTTCCTCTCATATTCTATTTTCCCCCTCCTAATTAAACACTTTGTCTTCCTCTGCTGGATTCTAAATTCCTCAGGTTTGCTGCTTTTTCTGGCCAATTTATATGCCTCTTCCTTGGATTTAATACTATCCCTAATTTCCCTTGTTAGCCACGGTTGGGCCACCTTCCCCGTTTTATTTTTAATCCAGACAATGATGTACAATTGTTGAAGTTCATCCATGTGATATGTAAATGTCTGCCATTGCCTAGCCACCACTGCGCTGCCACCCCTGGTGAGTCTATCCTGCCAATGGGACAGGAAATGCCCAGGGATGGTGATGGAGGAGTCTGGGATATTGGCTGAAACGTATGATTCTGTGAGTCTGACTATGTCAGGCTATTGCTTGACTAGTCTGTGGGACAGTTCTCCTAATTTTGGCACGTCCCCAGATGTTGGTGAGAAGGACTTTGCAGGGTTGATTGGACTGTGTCTGTCGTTGGCATGTCCGTAGCCGGTGCTGAAGTTGATGCTGGGTGATCCATCCATTTTACTGTTTTTTGTAGCGGTTGTGTACAACTGAATGGTTCGCAAGTCCATTTCAGAGGGCAGAGTTGAGAGTTTACCACATTGCTGTGGGTCTGGAGTCACATATAGGCCAGACCCGGGTAAGGACAACAGATTTCCTTCCCTAAAGGACATTAGTGAACCAGATTGATTTTTACAATAATCGTTCGTTTCTTGATCACCATTATTGATACTAGCTTTTTATTCCAAATTTTAATTTTAATTAACTGAATTTAAATTCCCAAGCTGCTGTGTTGGGATTTGAACTCATGTTTCTGAATCATTCGTTCAGTGTCTGGATTACTAGTCTAGTGACGTTACCATTATGCTACCGTTCCTAAATTTGGGAAAGCATCGACAGCCTACTACAGGGGTGGATGAGGTTTCTGCTCCATCACAATTGTACTGATGGTTCAGGACCTCTGGAGTTTCAGGCCATCAGGCTTTGGCATGGTTGTCATGATAAAAATAATTCCTTGGAACATCTAAGAATAAAAAAAGACAGGAACACCATGACCGGCTTTAACCCATCTTGAAATAACTCCTTTTCCTATTGATTTGTGTCATTTTTAGTTTATTGTCTTACCTCCAACCTATTTTCAGTAATTTTCTGCAGAATTCTGTCCAGCATGTTTAATGTGATTAATTGACATCCTCACATTTAAAATCTGGAAGTGTTGATGGATGGATTTGTATGTGTTCACACAGACTGCCTTAGCTTAGAGCCGTTAGTGTGATGGAACATTCTCTTCTCAATGATAGCAGTTGTGCCTAAAGCACTTGATTTTTAAAAAGAATAAACAAGGACATGCCAGTGCCCTTTCATGTGTTTAAGATGGAAAGCACACAGTATAAAAATAGACGGGCTGGTAATGTGATGTTCCTTGATCGATGACTTCAAGTGTCACTCCAGATAGTTCATTTATGTTTCCTCCCATGCATGGGACTTATTTCAAACAATAACTTGTCATTCTTCCAGTCTGGTGCATGATTCCTGCAGAAGGCATTGCACAAATATTTACACTTCTGTATGCCTCGATGTTAAATGTTAATTCAAATTAATTTAGCAGTGGCAGAGCATTTGTTTGAACAGTTTAAAGTTGATAATATTCTGATTTTACAGAAGACACAAATGAAAGTTGAACCCATCCTTGTCCAGTTACCTATCTTTCAATTTCCGTACAGTTTAAGAAATTCAAAATCCAGCAATTTTCATATTCTCATCTTGACAAGTACAATACCTTACAATGTTGGAATATAAATAACTTAAAACCTTTTCTAAGGAATCAATTTCAGAAAAATAGGAAGTATGTGTTCTTAAATTGTCATAAATTTCATTTTAGCTGCATAGGAAATTTAATAATGCAACTTTAATAAAACATTGCTTTAGGTTAGTCAAACAATGAAGAAAGCAGATTAATACTAAAATTCCCATTTGGCCCAATTTGAACTAAGCCAAGTTTATTAAAATACATCAATACTAGTCTTTAAAAATCCTCTCTTTCCTTCCCTCACCTCCATTAACACCAACCGTATTCTAACTTGTTTTTGGTTGTATTTAATCAGCTCTTAGCGATATTGAAATTTGATGTACTCTAAACTCCTTACTAAAATTAAATGTTCAGATTTGAATAGTTCTAATAAAGAACAAGCAAACAAGAAATATTGCTGACTTTAGCGAGGGAATGAATGTCAATACAGATACCATCTGCACGTAGGTAAAATGGAGGTACAGAATAAGATTCTTCACAAAAATATCAGCTCCCTGGCCCCTTATACTCCAACAAAAATGGTGCCATGGCTAGTAACTCTCAGGTTCTGATGAAAATGGATATATACCTTAAAACCAAAATAAAAATATATTTAAAATATGTCACCTTGCCAATTGCCCATAACACAAGCTTTGGTTTGGTGCACAAATTCCATTTGTCACAACATTATATCGTGCATACATATAATTATACATTATTCTACTGTGCATGCAGATCAGCATTTTAAAAGAGACAAATACATCTAAATTGGAAGAGTCAGGACTGGAGCAAAATTCAGCAAAATAAATAAATAATTTTAAATTGATCATATTTGACCATTTAAATATTAGGATTCAATTGGAATCTAACCCGCAGCATTGTTCCAAGTCTAAGAGTGAACTAAATTAATTTCCCCCTGCCCCCAGCATGTCATAACTGGGAAGCGTGGAATGCTCACTGGGGTATGCTGAACCGTGAACTGGGGAGAGTTCAGATATTCCTGTTGCGAAGGCAGGATAACTAACTTCCAGTGGATAATATTAAGGGCATAGAGTTAGGGTCAGGAAGCCAGGTTAGATGTTCCAATGGACTATATCGTTAGTTCATCATCACACAATCAACAGTTCAAGTTGCATGATATTCAATTTTTCTTCTCTTCCTAAGATGAAATGCCTCATGTTACTTCAATTTACTGGTCCAGCTACAAACTGATGAAATACAACTGTGATAGGCAAGTTTGGTGACAGGCAATGGTGGGATTCAAAGCAACCGTTACTTCTTTACAGTATAATGTGATGAAAATTGCTGTATTGTTTATTTTCTTTTAATTTTTAATGTCTTTAATTTATAAAAAGGATTGCTCTGACTATTTACAAATATATGGGTTGACATGATCCAAATAGTATCGCTAAAAAAACAATTGCATTTATAAAACCAAAATACTATAGGCGCTGGAAATCTGAAATAACAATAGAAAATGCTGGAAATAGTCATCAGGTCAGGCAGCATCGTTGAAGAGAGACACAGAGTTAATGTTTCAGGTCAATGACCTTTCATCAGGCTCTTAAGCTAGAAATTGCGTAGCGTCCTGTTTGGGCGATAACTTTTGCGGGAGTACAAAAGTATCGCCGGGCACTATAGAATTGATTCTGACACGAACTTCCAGCTTCGTGCTCCAAGAGGGAGGTGGAGCGCTAAATCAAGCGCTACCACTTCCCTTAGAGCGCTAACAGGAGTGAGGGGGCAGCAGCAACAGAGAGCTGAGCAAAGTTCCGTGCAGTGCTGCCGGTTTTACAGGCTCCTTCCCTCCCTTAAAGGGAAGGGCCAATTTTGCGGTCATTGGAGGCTAAGGTTGGTAATGGTCGTAGACAGCACCTAGATATGCACATAGCAGTACCAAGCACTCTAAGAGAGTGCAGGGCTGATCAATCGCAGGCTGGAAAAAAATCAAAATACAGCACACTGGGGACATTATTTAATTTTGGGTGACCTGACCAGTACTGCCTTGAATTAGCACTCCCCAAGCAGCCAGCCGAGGTGACCTGTCTCCTGCAGCTGCCGTTGTTGATGCCCGGCGATGCTCCAGGGGGCGGAAGTGAATTTTACATCTGGGGCGATAACGGCTCACTGCGCACCGGATGACATCACGATCTCCGCGGAGCAAGGGATCAAGGCGATAAGTTTTAGCGCCAGCGTTAACCCACCATGGAAGTTAGCGGGCGTCAGTGATTTTGGCGCGCTCGGTCGGTAAGCCCTTAGCGCCCCGTTATCGCCCCCGAATGCGCTAACGGAAGGCGGAAAGGAGACCAATTTCTCCCTATAAAGTATGTTTAAGAAATGTAATGAGAACGAGTGTAGCTATATTAAAACCAACCAAGCTGGCAAATAAAGGAAGAAACTATACCCAAGTCATTTGATCCAAGTTTCTTACTTTAGAAATTACCTCGCTTGGGAAGCCAAAATATCCAATAATTAATGCTGCATGCATTAAAAATCATCGATTGGGCTGTAATCTTGATCCACTTTCTGACACTTCAATATGGGGTAAGTCAACATTTTGAATTGAAGGTCCATCATTAGATTGCTAAAACAGGTAAAACAAAGTAATCTTAGGGCTGGACTTTCGGTCTGTGGCCGCCTTTGTTTTTGCCCCAGAAGGGTGGTAATGGTAGCGGAAATCACTTCTGGGCGGGCGGCTAGCTTCTAGCACCTCGCCGGGGCATTCGGTGCCGGGTTTGCGGGGGCGTGGAGCAGTACTGCCCGGGAGAGGCTAGACGCTGTGCAACGACTTGGTTCCGACACCGTTTCGAAATTTGTTTCGTGTGCGATCCTGTAATTCCCCGTTGCGCACTGTAGTGGGACCGCCTGGGAAAACTGGTGGTCCAAGCTGTATGGGCCAGAGTGAGGGAAGGAATGTCTACCTGAGGTAAGTGTGATTGTTTTTTATTTGTTATTTTTGCGATTTATGTTGATGTGGTGTCAGTAAGGTTTCGTACAAAGCTGGACCTGCCTCCGATAAGAAGATAGCTTTCTTACGTTCCAATATTGCTTGATTCTGGACTGCATTGTCCGGAACTTCAATTATGTTATTTACAGAGAAATACATTTCTAGCCGATCCACATATGCTTTAAAATATTCCAGGTCGTGTCTATATTCACCCAAATTTCCCATTACACCTGCCATTTTAACTTCTAGCTGTTCACACAGTGTGCTGAATTTTACCTCGGATTTTGTAACTTTTTCCAAAGACAGAGAAGCTCCCAAAGTCTCTCTGTTGGCTGGCTGAATCTTTCACCAACAAAATTTTAGCTTTAAATCATCTGAAAAATCCCATCTCACCGCCAAATGTGATATATTCACAGAACACAGCACACACAGCTCCTAACATGGCAGGCAGCTCTGTCGGAAGCCTCCGGGACATGCCTGGTTCTGTTTATTATTAACTCTGTAGTTGCAGTACACAATACGTCCACATCCACAGTGTGGCGCTACAAACATTACAAGCTTACAGACATCACAGGCAGCTCATCAGAACATCTCTGGGGAGTTTACATTATTCATCCACTAATCAAAATGAAAATAGTTTTTAATCAATAATTTCAAGGGCGAAAAATATGTAATACCTAAAATGTAGAACCTTCTCATAAGCAGTTTCACTAAAATGAAATAAAAACAGAAAATGCTGGAAACACTCAGCAGGTCAGGCAGCATCTGTGGAGAGAGAAACAAGTTAGCAGCCCCAATATATATATGGAGAGGTGGGGACATTGCCGGAGAGGCTGAAAATGGCCAAAGAACCCGGCAAGTATAAACATATTTTAGCTCTGTGCCCCCCACCCCCAACCCCCAACCCCCTCGGCAACTGGCCAATGCACAGCCAGGCCAGGAGCCTGGTGGGAACACCAGCTAACGAACGATCACTTAGGGATGGTCCCTGGCAAAGGAGAGTGGGGAGAAAGGCCACAATCGTGAGGGCAGGGGAAAGGGAGGCTGCGATTGGGGAGCAGGGAGGAAGAGGCAGCGATTTGGAGGGGAGAAAGATGCTATAATGGGGAGGGGGGGGGAGAATCCGCGATCAGAAGGGGGGAGAATCTGCAATCGGGGGTGGGAGATAGGCCATGATCAGGAACGGCTGCAATTGGGAGGGGACAAGAGATCGCGGTTAGGAGCGTGGCGAGAGGCTACATTTGGGAGGAGGGAAGAGGCCGCGATCAGCCGGGGGGAGGGAAATTGTAATTGGGCGGGGAAGAGAGGCCACGATCGGGGCGGGGAAGGGTGGGGGGGAAGAGCCTGCGAGTGGGGGCAGGGCAGAGGCCACAATCAGGAAGGCTGGTGGTTAGGGGATGGGGAGGCTGGTGATTGGAGCTGGGGAAGGCCAAAAGCTTCCTTGAGTAACTGGGGAAGGAAGGAGGACTCCTACTCTTCCTGGCCCGGAAGAGTGCTGGAGTGTTGGAGTGTTGGAGACAGCACTTCCCACATCCATTTCACTGCTGGGTTTCCCAACCCCTGGGAAACCTGCCCAGCAGCAGTGAATTTTAAATCAAGGTCCCAATTGCACTGTGAGAGCCCAATTTAAAGATGTTTAGGTGACCCGCCTCTTCACCTCGGGACTCTCAAGACACCATGATATCCACTGCCATAAAAAAGGTGGCAGGCGTGTGCACGCTGTGCTGGGGATATATTCCCCGTATTTAACTCTTCAACCCCAGCAACACCCACCCCCCCGCCCCAACCCTGTCCTGTCCATTGTGGGAAGGTTGATATCGAGGCTAATGTTTCAAGTCGATGACCTTTCAGCAGAACTTTTTGCCAAGGTCACTAAAATGACAATGCGTTAAAACATTTGACTAAAGTTTGTTAGCATGGATACAGTATGAAAATTGCATTATGTTATGAATGGTTATGGATTGAAAAAACAGTTTTAGATAACCTCATCCTTTTAAAATCAAAATGAATCTTCTTTTCAAAAAATTATTATTAAAATAGAGTTTTGCACCTTTTCATCCAGTCGATCCTTCTTCAGGGCAGTCATATTTTATTGCTTTCAAGAAATTGACACAAATTATGAATGCTCCTAATGCCAATTCTACCAATGCTGCCAGTCTGTGAAAGAGGTTCCCTCACATCTGTCACTATCCAGTGCATTGTCCGGAAAATGGGGCCAGGCTGCAGTTGGATGGGGTTACTCAGCCATAGTTTCATCATTTGAGCAAAATCAAATATGACATTGTTGTTGGAATTTCAAGAGTGTTTCTTCATTGTTATTTCTTTTTCTGTTACTATATATATATATACACTTTTTAAGTTAATTTGACAGATTGTTCAAGGTAAAATCATAATATTGGTTATTATACCGCGAATAAATCCTGGCTAGGGGGATGTTGGTTCATTGATTTGGAGACATTGATGACGAGCTGAAATATAAAATTGTTCACTGTTAGCTGCTGGCTGAGATTCAGACAGTTCAAGCCATTTAATCAATTTTACTTGGCACCTAATAAATGCTAGAGAATGGACTTAAAACCTGATTCATTTGTCGATAATGCAGGTGAATGAATGGAAACCTTGGAGTATATTTTCTGGCACCACTGTTCCTCTTTAAACATCTAATGCACATATTAAATTCCTCTGTGGGCTTTTTAATGTGGATGCTGTCTCATTGGCCAACTTTACTACTTTCAGAAGTTTTCAGAAAGTCCAGCAGAATCCAATTAATGGAAAATAATGGAAATTCTAGAAATCAGCATGAATGATATGGTCAGTGACTGGGAACAAAAGTTTGGGAACATATCCAAGCACTTCCCTAAATAATGGCCTGAATTTTCCCATTGCCATGTGGACGGGTTTGGAGGCAGGATGGCTTTAAAAATAGCGAAATTAGGCAGCGTGTCGAGAACCCGCCGTCATCCCGCCTCCTCGCGCCTTTAACTCGGGCGTGTTTGTCAGCATGCCATGGACCCAATCGGAAGAGGCAGGTGACTCATTAAATGCTTGTTATCAGACCCTAAGCAGGCATTTTAACAACAGTAGCAGCAACAATAGCAACCACAACAGCAATGACCTGATGCTCCACAGGAGAAAGGGGGTCAGCACAGGGTTGTACCACGCTGGAGGCGATAACCCCAACACAGGGTATACAGGGGAGGATGAGCTTCCTCAAGATGACTGAGCAGCAGTGCTTCAGAAGGCTCAGGCTATCACGCCAGGTCATCGTAGATATTTGTAGCTTGCTGGAACAAGACTTGCTGTCCAGAGGTCCTGGTGGACACGCCTTGCCAATGGCTGTCAAAGTCACCACTGCCCTCAACTTATTTGCCTTCAGCTCCTTCCAGGGATCTGCAGAAGACATTTGCAGAATCTCCCAGTCGGCTGCCCATAAATGTATCACACAGGTCACCATTGCCATGTTTCACAAGTCAGCCAATTATATTGACTTTGCCACCAATGAAGCCAGTGTTACTGAACAGGCACTTGGATTTGTGGCTCTGGCTGACTTCCCACGGGTGCATAGCATCATCGACTGCACACATGTGGCCATCAAGGCATCCCCATGTGTTTGTGAATTGCAAAGGCTTCCATTCCCTCAATGTGCAGATCATCTGCAACCATAAAAAGAATATTACACATGTGTGCGCCAGATTCCCTGGCTGCTGTCATGACTCTTTCGTCCTGCGCTCAGCTCTTCACCCCTCCAAACATACTTACCAGCTGGCTGCTTGGAGACAAGGGCTATCCACTGAAGACATGGATTATGACATCCCTGAGGAGATGAAATACTGAGGCTGAGAGGTGTTATAATGGGAGCCACATGTCCACCAGATGTGTCATGGAGCAAGCAATAGGCATGCTGAAGATGCGCTTCAAATGCCTTGACAGATCTGGAGGAGCCCTTCAGTATGCATCAGCCAAAGTCTCCAGAATATTCGTCATCTGCTGCATGCTGCACAACATAGCGCAGCAGCAAGGATTGGAGCAGGTGGAAGATGAGGAGGAGGAGGAGAAAGCTGAGACGCATATGCCACTAGCAGTGACCTGCATTGCTGCCTGGGGTGCCCGGGATGGCCTCATCATGGCCAGATTTACTTAACTTGCTCCAAATCAGCCACATGCTGTATTAACTCTCCCCACTCCCACCCCCAACAACACCATAAAGCATCACTGCAATGAACAAGCCATTGCTCTCACCCAAAGCCCCAATGCTCGAGGTTAAATAATGTGCCTCCATTCTCCAAGTGACAAAGCCACTTCCAAGGATTGAGGCAAAAATGGACAAGACCCAAAACTGGTGCAAAGAAAAACATTTATGTGTCCAATCAAAGCAACTGAAACTTAGCAATAAAATGTGTTTATACACCCATGTGCATACCCTTGTGCTTCTACTTTTGTTCATTTTTTATTTGCGAGTGCTTCTATGAGGCAGCCCCTGTGGCTTCAGGAGAGTTAGAGGCAGGCTACTCACTTCCTTACTGTGACTGGTTAGACACTTTTGGTGGATGTTCTCTGGGTTTTGGAGCCCGTGGTGGCCCTGCCAAATCTGCTCCTCCTGCGACTGTTCAGAGGCAGACTCGACCATCGAGGTTCGAGGAAGCATCTGGTGCTCTGACTGAGGGGGAGGTAATGGGAGAGAAGTGGGAGCACTTTGAAGAGCTGGCGAGCACCTTGCTGCAGGAGTTCCTCAGGGCAGTGTCCGAGGCCCATCTTCAGCTGCTTCATCAATGACCTTCCCTCCATCATAAGGTGAGAAGTGGGGATGTTTACTGATTATTGCACAGTGTTCAGTTCCATTCACAACTCCTCAGATAATGAAGTAATCCATGCTCGCATGCAGTAATACATGGACGACATTTAAGCTCGAGCTGATAAAGGGTAAGTAACATTCACACCACACAAGTGCCAGGCAATGACAATCTCCAACAAGCGAGAGTCTAACTACTGACCTTTGACATTCAATGGCATTACCATTGCCAAATCCCGCACTAACAACATCCTGGGATCAGCAATGCTTCCAACAATACTCAAGAAGCTTGACACCATCCAGGACAAAACAGCCCGCTTGATTAACACCCCATCCAACATCTTACACATTCAGTCCTTCCACCACCAGGCACCGTGGCTGCAGTTTGCATCATCTGCAAGATACACTGCAGTACCTCCCTAACTTGTGACTTCTACCACCTAGAAGGACAAGGGCAGCAGGCGCATGGGAGCACCGTCAATTGCAGGTTACCCTCCAAGTTACACACCCTCCTGACTTGGTAATATATTGCTATTCCTTCATCGTCACTGGGTCAAAATCTTGGAGTCCTTTCATCACAAGAACTGCAGCAGTTCAAGAAGGCAGCTCGCCATGACTTTCTCAATTAGGGATGGGCAATGAATGCTGACCTTGCCAGTGACACCTGCTTCCCAGGAATGAAAAAAAAAGCAAACAGCAGTGGGGCAATGAAGGCCCAAGTCAACATTTACATCCCTCCTTGAGAGGAGGTCTATGAGCATCTACTATCTGTTGTCCATAGTTAGCGTGTGCTCATGTGAGTGGGGCTTTTGTTGCTCCATGCAGGTGGCCATCCTTTCCATGGAAGAGCACATCGTCGCCATCGCTTGTGACATGGCAGTGCTCATATTGGAGATGGAATCCTCCATTCTCTGAACATTTGCAGACATCGCGGTGACAAAATTTGCCAGAGCCTCAGGCAATTGTTGCTGCCCCTCCAAGATCACCATCTTCCTCGATGGCCCCGAGGCTCAGCATCTACATGCACCTCAGCAGAGCTTGGAGCGTCCTGCGGCCTCAGGCGAGAATTCTCCACTGCTGTTCCTGTCAACACCATCTGCTCTTGTTCACTTGTGAATTATGAGACACTAGGTAACAACTCTACTCTGTGACACAATGGACCCACCAAGGTGTGCATACCTGCACTGGTATTGGGTCTGGTGACACTGCACCCTCAGAGGCTGCAAGTTCCTCTGAGGAGTCTTTTTCTTCTGCCTCGGGGTGGGGGGAGGTGGTGGGGGTGGTGAAAGGGAAGTTGATGGACCTGTGGGAGAGTAAAGAGATGAATTAGGTAACGTTGCTATTATGACATTTGTGAGGTGTGCAATCATAGAATGCCACCTCTGTTACAAGGACACCCTCAAAGCCTCCCTTATAAAGTGCAACATCCCCACTGACACCTGGGAGACCTTGGCCAAAGACCGCTCTAAGTGGAGGAAGCCTATCTGGGAGGGCGCTGAGCACCTTGAGTCTCGTCGCCGAGAGCGTGCAGAAATCAAGCGCAGACAGCGGAAAGAGCATGCGGCAAACCAGTCCCACCCACCCCTTCCCTCAACGACTATCTGTCCCACTTGTGACAGAGACTGTGGTTCTCATATTGGAATGTACAGTCACCTAAGAACTCATATTAAGAGTGGAAGCAAGTCTTAGTGGAAGCAGTCGTAGTGAGGTTTGGGATGGCATCAAACAGGAAATTAGGGATGCGTGCAATAAAGATACAACAGTTATCATGGGTGACTTTAATCTACATATAGATTGGGCTAAACAAACTTGTAGCAATACAATGGAGGAAGATTTCCTGGAGTGTATAAGGGATGGTTTTCTAGACCAATATATCGAGGAACCAACTAGAGAGCTGGCCATCCTGGACTGGATGTTGCATAATGAGAGAGGATTAATTAGCAATCTTGTTGTGCGAGGCCCTTTGGGGAAGAGTGACAATAATATGGTAGAATTCTTCATTAAGATGGAGAGTGACACAGTTAATTCAGAGACTAAGGTCCTGAACTTAAAGAAAGGTAACTTTGAAGGTATGAGACGTGAATTGGCTAGGATAGACTGGTGAATGATACTTAAAGGGTTGATGGTGGATAGGCAATGGCAGACATTTAAACATCAAATGGATGAACTTCAACAATTGTACATCCCTGTCTGGCATAAAAATAAAATGGGAAAGGTGGCTCAACCGTGGCTTACAAAGGAAATTAGGGATAGTGTTTAATAAAAAGGAAGAGGCATATAAATTGGCCAGAAAAAGCAGCAAACCTGAGGACTGGGAGAAATTTAGAATTCAGCAGAGGAGGACAAAGGGTTTAATTAGGAGGGGGAAAATAGAATATGAGAGTAAGCTTGCAGGGAACATAAAAACTGATTGCAAAAGCTTCTACCGATACGTGAAGAGAAAAAGATTAGTGAAGACAAATGTAGGTCTCTTACAGTCAGAATCAGGTGAATTTATAATGGGGAACAAAGAAATGGCAGACCAATTGAACAAATACTTTGGTTCTGTCTTCACTGAGGAAGACACAAATAACTTTCCGGAAATACTAGGGAACTGAGGGTTGAGTGAGAAGGAGGAACTAAAGGAAATCCTTATTAGTCATCAAATTGTGTTAGGGAAATTGATGGGATTGAATGCCGATAAATCCCCAGGGCCTGATAGTCTGCATCCCAGAGTACTTAAGGAAGTGGCCCTAGACATAGTGGATGCATTGGTGGTCATTTTCCAACATTCTATAGACTCTGGATCAGTTCCTATGGAGTGGAGGGGAGCTAATATAACCCCACTTTTTAAAAAAGGAGGGAGCGAGAAAACAGGGAATTATAGACCGGTCAGCCTGATATCGGTGATGGGGAAAATGTTGGAATTAATTATTAAAGATGTAATAGCAGCACATTTGGAAAGCAGTGACAGGATCGGTCCAAGTCAGCATGGATTTATGAAAGGGAATTCATGCTTGATAAATCTTCTAGAATTTTTTGAGGATGTAACTAGTAAGTGGACAAGGGGGAGCCAGTGGATGTGGTGTATTTGGACTTTCAAAAGGCTTTTGACAAGGTCCCACACAAGAGATTAGTGTGCAAAATTAAAGCACATGGTATTGGGGGTAATGTACTGATGTAGATAGAGAACTGGTTGGCAGACAGGAAGCAAAAGGTAAGAATAAATGGGTCCTTTTCAGAATGGCAGGCAGTGACTCGTGGAATACCGCAAGGTTCAGTGCTGGGACCCCAGCTATTTACAATATATATCAATGATTTAGACGAAGGAATTGAATGTAATATTTCCAAGTTTGCAGATGACACTAAGCTGGGTGGCAGTGTGAGCTGTGAGGAGGATGCTAAGAGGTTGCAGGGCGACTTGGACGGGCTTGGTGAGTGGGCAAATACATAGCAGATGCGGTATAATGTAGATAAACGCGAGGTTATCCACTGTGGTAGTAAAAACAGGAAGGCAGATTATTATCTGAATGGTGACAGATTAGAAAAAGGGGAGGTGCAACGAGACCTGGGTGTCATGGTACATCAGTAATTGAAAGTTGGCATACAGGTACAGCAGACGGTGAAGCAGGCACATGGCATGTTGGCCTTCATAGCGAGAAGATTTGAGTACAGGAGCAGTGAGGTCTTACTACAGTTGTACAGGGCCTTGTTGAGGCCACACCTTGAATATTGTGACCTTGAGTACAGTTTTGGTCTCCTAATCTGAGGAAGGCCATTCTTGCTATTGAGGGAGTGCAGTGAAGGTTCACTAGGCTGATTTCTGGGATGACAGGACTGACATATGAAGAAAGACTGAATCGACTCGGCTTATATTCAATGGAATTTAGAAGAATGAGAGTGGATCTCATTGAAACATATAAAATTCTGACGGGATTGGACAGGTTAGATGCAGGAAGAATGTTCCCGATGTTGGGGAAGTCCAGAACCGGGGGTCATAGTCTAAGGATAAGGGTTGAGCCATTTAGGGTAGAGATGAGGAGAAACTTCTTCACTCAGAGAGTTGTGAGCATGTGGAATTCTCTATCACAGAAAGTTGTTGAGGCCAGTTCGTTCGATATATTCAAAAGGGAGTTAGCTGTGACCCTTACGACTAAAGGGATCAAGGGTATGGAGTGAAAGCAGGAATGAGATACTGAAGTGCATGATCAAGCATGATCATATTGAATGGTGGTGCAGGCTTGAAGGGCCGAATGGGCTAGTCCTGCACCTATTTTCTATGTTTCTATGGGCCCAAGTTTCGGCCTCAGTTGCTCCTGATTTTTTGGAGCAACTCCTGTAGAACGGAGTATCTTAGAAATTAAAATTCTCGGCATTTAGTTTGCTCCAATTCGAGTCAGTTAGAACAGTTTCACTTTGGAACAGAATTTTTTTTTCAAAAGGGGGCGTGTCCAGCCACTTACGCCTGTTTTCAAAGTTTCGGCAGTGAAAACTTACTCCAAACTAACTTAGAATGGAGTAAGTGAAGATTTTTGTACGCTCGAAAAAACCTTGTCTACACTTTAGAAAATCAGGCGTAGGTTAAAAATCAGGCGCAGGGAATGGGGGGGGGAGGGGGGTTTAAAGGGAAGTTTACAAACATTAAACACTTCAGTTTTACAAATAAAGAGTCATCATCAATAATAAATGATTAAAAACATCAATAAATCAACCAATAACTCAATCAAAAAAAATTAATAAGAAATAATTTTTTTTTAAATCAATAAATAAAACATTTTCTACTTACCGACTGCAGCACCGGGAGCCCTCCAACAGCGTGCTGGGATGCCCCCCCCCCCCCAAGTGTGTCTCTGTCAGTGTCTCTATCTCTCTGTCTGTCTGTCTGTGTGTGTCTCTCACTCTCTGTCTGTCAGTGTCTGTGTTTCTGACAGCGAGGGGTGAGGGGAGGGGGAGGATGGGGAGGGGGAGGAGGGGTGGAGGAGTGGGGGAGAGGGGGTGTAGCAGGGGAGGGGGGTGAGAAGGGGGGGGTGAGAAGAGAGTGGGGGTGAGAAGGGAGGGAGGGGAGGGGGGTGAGAAGGGAGGGAGGGGAGGGGGGGTTGAGAAAGGAGGCAGGGGAGGGGAGGGTGGGAGAGAAGGGAGGGAGGGAGGAGGGGGGCTGAGAGAAGGGAGGCAGGAGGGGGGGTGAGAGAAGGGAGGGGGGAGGGGAGGGGGGGGTGAGAGAAGGGAGGGGGGAGGGGAGGGGGGGGTGAGAGAAGGGAGGGAGGGAGGGGAGGGGGGAAGAGAAGGGATGGAGGGGAAGGGGGGAAGAGAGAGAGAGAGAGAAGGGAGAGAGAGAGAGAGAGAAAGAAAGGAGAGGGAGGCTGAACGGGCCGGGCCCGGCCGGGCCCAAGACTTCGAGCTTAGACTTACCGCATTGACAGGTAGGTGGCGTCGGGTCCTGGGTCCAGGGGGGTTGGGAGCGTGGGTCGGGGCAGAGGGGAGGGTGGTTGGTCAGTCGGAGATTGTGGGGGGGGAGATTGGTCGGGGGGCGGGGTGGAGATCGGTCCGGAGCGGAGGTCGGTCGGGGAGGGGGGGTGTGGTCGGGAACAGAGGGGGGGCGACGGTCGGGAGCGGGGGAAGCGGAGGTCGGGTCGTGAGGGGGAGGGGGGCAGTCCGGTGGGGGGGAGTGGGAGCGGGAGTCAAGTTGGGTCGGGTCCGGTCTGGCGGAAGCAGAAGCTGGGCGTGGGAGGAGCCTTATGCACGCAGCCCCAGTAAGGCCATACGGCCAGGGCTAGGGGCTGCGTGCTTCGGGCCCCTCCCACACAGTTTTGGCGCCTGGAGCTACTGCACATGCGCGCCCACTGTAGCGTGCATGTGCAGAGGTCCCGTCACTGTTTTCAGCGCAGGGACCTGGCTCCGCCCCCTACAGCTCGTACTGTGCCGCGCGGAGCTGCAAACGACCTGCAGGGAGCCGGAGAATCTGGAAGTTTTTTTTAGGCACACTTTGTGGTGCGAAAAACGGGCGTCCAGGTCGGGGCTGCGCCGTTCTAGGCACGGCCCGAAACTTGGGCCCTATGTTTCCTCGATTGCGAGAGACTGCCTATGATGATGATAACCTCTGTTTCTCTCCCTTTCCCTCTTATTGTGTGCTCTCTTCTCCTGCAAGGAGGGAAAGAAGAGGTTTGCATGAGAGTGCTGTTATGAGAGTAAGGAATCAATGGTAGACGGTGACTATGAAGGACTGAGGTGCCAATGCCAAATGGCCTCCTTCTGTGGTATTACTTGCTATGATTGCATTAGGATTAGGGTGAGTGTGAGGGGCGGTTAATCAGATGGGATGGTGAGTATATACATAGAGAGAGAGGGATGGGTAGATGTGCAAGGTATGTTGGTGTAAAGAATGATGTGCAGGAGTAGGCTTGGGAAGGCAGAGTGATGGGGCTGTGTTTATAGGCACTTCAGGATGAGACTGAGCATTGCACTCACCTTTCCTGACCTCATGAGAGCATTGAAGTGCTTCCTGCACTGTATCCAGGTCCTCCTGACCACATCCCTGCTGCTGACCACCTCATAAATATCCAGTCAGGCTCTCTTTGCTGATTGTGGAGGTCTTCTTTGCCTGTCAACAGGGAAGAGGTCCTCCCTGCGTGCTCTGACAGGCTCCCCAAGAGTGTGCAATGAAGAATCCTAACCAGGGTCCTCTGCCTTTAGCTATCCTTGTTTCAAAAGTGGTATCTCTCCTGTGGCCTTTCTTTCACACCTTCCACCATCCTCTAGAAATATTCAAGTGAGTTGAGTGCAAGGCTGCTTTAAATATGGGCGCTAGAAATGAGTCATTGATGTGAGTCATCAGACCAACATCATTAAATAGGCCGGGAAATGCGTGACTCTTTCAACTAGGGTCATTAAGTGAAATTCGCTCTGAGCAGCACGTTCTGAAACCATTGCCTTCTGGATCAGTTACGTCGCCTGCATGCACATAACCTGATGCGGAGGGGAAAATTCCAGCCAATGCCTTTAGTTCAAATTGGCAGGTTAAGAAACTGAAGTCCTGGTTTGGAAGGTCCACAAACCAAAGGGATCCCATGCTTCCAGCAGGGAAGCTACACTCAAATGGAGTGTGGGTCGGGAATTGGGCTACAATATTACAGCTGAGATTCTGCATGCTTTGCTCTCTTCTCTTCTCGATAAATTTACCCTGTAATGAAAGGCAAACCTGTTTAATATTAGAACTTAATCTACCATACAGAGAAATGCATGACTGAATCTATGAAAAACATCTAGTGCTAGAAATGTGCACTGCAAAATGAATATAATTAACCTCATTCAAGTGATGGAAGTGAGGAAATTGGAACATTGGTGATATCTTAGCAGAACTTTTCCTGCAATGTATCAAAAATATCCATTAATAATTTTTACAAATTGGTAGCGACAAGGAAGATAATAATCCATCATATATCTGCTAGGTTAATCTAGTGGCTAGGAGAATAGCCTTGATAACCAGCTATGGATAGAGTTTGTGGTCACAATCACTGCTTCTCTGAGATCTCCCAGCATGCTCCCCTCCCTCCAGGTGAGAGAGATGAGGTCATGTATCCGCGCCAAAAGCGTCTCTCTGCCATACTTTAGCGCCTCAGCAGGGATTCCATCCACACCCGTAGCCTTGTTATTCTTGAGCTGTTTTATGGCTTTGCCTACCTCGTGCAACGTTGGGGTTTCACTGAGGTGGTGGCGGGTCGCATGCTGCGGGATGGAGTCGAGAACACTCGAGTCAAAGGCAGCGTCTCGATTGAGGAGATCTTCAAAGTGCTCCTTCCAGCGGGCCCTGACAGCCTTGGCGTCCTTGATGAGTGTTTCCCCATTCTTGGCCAGGAGTAGGGTGGGCATAGGGAGTTTAGACCGTAGGTGGCCTTGACTGCAATGAAGAATTTTCACATATCATGGCTGTCAGCCAGTTGTTGTATCTCCTGTGCTTTCTCCATCCACCACCTGTTGTTTAGGTCCCAGGTTTTTTGTTGGACCTCAGCCATGAGAGGTCTGTAACGTTGCCATGCTGTTCCTGAGTTGGGTTGTTGCTTCAAGCTCAGAAATGCTCCACGCTTGCGATCGATTAGCTTGTGGATCTCCTGATCATTTTCATCAAACCAGTCCTGGTGTTTTCTGGTTGAGTGACCAAGTGTCTCTTCACAGGCACTGGTTATAGAGGCCTGGAGGGCAGACCAAGCGCTATGGGCATTCAGCATCTCAGGGTCATCAAGGCACGCCAGATTAGCTGTGAGGCACTGGCCGGGAGATCTCAGAGATGCAGTGATCGTGACCATCTTAAAAAAAGGGGATGAGTCCGACTGCGGCAACTCTCCCTGCTATCAGCCACTCGGAAAGTTGTTGCTAGAGTTCTCCTCAACCGTCTTTTCCCTGTGGCCGAGGAGTTCCTCTTGGAATCACAGTGTGGATTTCGTCCCCTACGGGGCACAACAGACATGATCTTTGCAGCGCGACAGCTGCAGGAAAAATGCAGGGAGCAGCGCTATCCCTTATACATGGCCTTTTTTGATCTGACAAAGGCCTTTGACACTGTCAACTGTGAAGGTCTATGGAGCATCCTCCTCTGTTTCGGATGCCCCCAAAAGTTTGTCAACATCCTTTGCCTGCTCCACGATGACATGCAGGCCGTGATCCTTACCAATGGATCCATTACAGACCCAATCCACGTCCGGGTCAAACAGGGCTGCGTCATCGCTCCAACTCTCTTCTCAATCTTCCTTGCTGTCATGCTCCACCTCAACAAGCTCCCCGCTGGAGTGGAACTAAACTACAGAACCATTGGGAAGCTGTTTAACCTACACCGACTCCAGGCCAGGTCCAAGATCACCCCAACCTGTGTTGTTGAGCTACAGTACGTGGACGACGCCTGCATCTGCGCACATTCTGAGGCGGAACTCCAGGATATAGTCGATGTATTTACTGAGGCATATGAAAGCATGGGCCTTATGCTTAACATCCGTAAGGCAAAGGTCCTCCACCAGCCTGTCCTCGCCGCACAGCCCTGCCCCCCAGTCATCAAGATTCACGATGCAGTCCTTGACAATGTGGACCATTTCCCATACCTCGGGAGCCTCTTATCAACAAAAGCAGACATTGATACGGAGATTCAACATCGCCTCCACTGCGCCAGTGCAGCCTTCGACCACCTGAGGAAAAGAGTGTTCAAAGACCAGGCCGTCAAATCTATCAGCAAGCTCATGGTCTACAGAGCTGTAGTAATACCTGCCCTCCTGTATGGATCAGAGGCATGGACGATGTACAGAAGACACCTCAAAGTCACTGGAGATATAGTAACATAGAAACATAGAAACTAGGTGCAGGATTAGGCCATTTGGCCCTTCGAGCCTGCACCACCATTCAATAAAATCATGGCTGATCATTCACCTCAGTACCCCTTTCCTGCTTTCTCTCCATACCCCTTGATCCCTTTAGCTGTAAGGGCCATATCTAACTCCCTCTTGAATATATTCAAGAACTGGCATCAACAACTCTCTGCAGTAGCGAATTCCATAGGTTAACAACTCTCTGAGTGAAAAAGTTTCTCCTCATCTCAGTTCTAAATGGCTTACCCCTTATCCTTAGACTATGTCCCCTAGTTCTGGACGTCCCCAACGTCGGGAACATTCTTCCTGCATCTAACCTGTCCAGTCCCGTCAGAATTTTATATGTTTCTATGAGATTCCCCCCTCATCCTTCCAAACTCCAGTGAATACAGGCCCAGTCAATCGAATCTTTCCTCATATGTCAGTCCTGCCATCCCGGGAATCAGTCTGGTGAACCTTCGCTGCACTCCCTCAATAGCAAGAATGTCCTTCCTCAGATTAGGAGACCAAAACTGAACATAATATTCCAGATGAGGCCTCACTAAGGTCCTGTACAACTGCAGTAAGACCTCCCTGCTCCTATACTCAAATCCCCTAGCTATGAAGGCCAACATACCATTTGCCTTCTTCACTGCCTGCTGTACCTGCATGGCAACTTTCAATGACTGATATACCATGACACCCAGGTCTCGTTGCACTTCCCCTTTTCCTAATCTGCCGCCATTCAGATAATATTCTGCCTTCATGTTTTTGCCACCAAAGTGGATAACCTCACATTTATCCACATTATACTGCATCTGCCACTCGTTTGTCCACTCACCTAACCTTTCCAAGGCACTCTGCAGCCTTTTAGCGTGCTCCTCACAGCTCACACCGCCACCTAGCTTAGTGTCATCTGCAAACTTGGAGATATTACACTCAATTCCCTCATCCAAATCATTAATGTATATTGTAACTAGCTGGGGACCCAGCACTGAACCCTGCAGCACCCCACTAGTCACTGCCTGCCATTCTTCAAATCTCAATGCCGAGACCGTGAAGAGGTGAAGCGCAGGCAGTGGAAGGAGCGTGTGGCAAACCAATCCCACCCACCCTTTCCCTCGACAAATGTTTGTCCCACCTATGACAGTGTCTGTGACTCTCGTATTGGACTGTTCAGCTTCCAAATAACTCACCAGGAGTGGGAGCAAATCTTCCTCGATTCCGAGGGACTGCCTATGATGATGAGGAGGATTTGTGATTCACCTCCTGGTCAAGCTGCCACTCTTACTTCTTTAATCTGTTCCCAAGCATGATGACTGTCTGTGAAAATAAATTCTTCATAACATCTAACTAAAACAACCCATCCAATTGGACAGAATCTAATCCCTTCTTCATTTTAATAATGTCAATTATACCCCATTAAGCCTGCAAGTTCTCTCATGAACCTAGTACCAACTCCTGAAGCCTATCTTGGTAACTTAAAGCCCGAAGACTGGATATTATTCTGATTGCTCTCTTCTGTACCTTCTACAAGCCCCGATATCCTCTGCCATGTGTGGTCACCAAACCTGGACATATAGCACAAGTATAACATTCTTGAGTTATTGCGAGAGCAATAGATTATAAAAGTAATGCAGGTGCTGATCGGGCATAGAATGTTGCCCCAAAATTCGTCCTTTTTTCTCTCTGCTTTCTTATGCCAGGAAAGGTTCCACGATCCCGAGGGGGTCCGCCTCCAGTCCTTGCCCACTTCCTGGCACTTTGTGCTCTCTTCTCCTGCAAGGGTGGCACAACAAACATATTAGTGGCTCTGAGGCATGTGTGCATCTGATGGATGCAGTGCATTCGGTAGGTTGACAATTAGGCAGATGTATCACGAGTGACACTGGCATACATTTGACAGTGCCATTTGAGGACATGTGCTGAAAAGCTGGAGAGCTGACTGAGGTAATATCAGGTTACATGAGGCTTGGGGTGATTGGCAGTGATCGAGGGAGAATGCAGGAGGTGAGAATGTGAGGCAAGTGAGGATGACAGGATTGCATTTAAATGGAGTGATCGATGCTGATGAAAGTGATGTGGGTGTGAGGAGTGCTGTGAATGGAATACGATTGACAAGCCTAGTGAGAGGGGATGCACTGCAGATGTAGGTGCATCTTAAACTTTGCTGACCTTTCCATATCTGGTCAGGTCATTGAAGTCTATCTTGCACTGTATCCACGACCTCATGGTGATGCTCCTGCTACTGAGCTCCTGTGCCATTTCCAGCCATGCCTTCTTTGTGGAGGCAGCATATTTTTTATTTCTGCTTCTGGAAAAGACGACCTCACTCCTGGCCCTTACAGTCCCCAGTAGAACATCCAATGAAGCAACCATGAACCGAGGGACAGCCTTCACTCTCCTTGAAGCCATCTCTATCTTCTGACCTTCAAAAATCCTCCTCCATTTAATTTCTAACCTGAGTCTTTAAGTAGTCAATGGGAAATCGCGCCAAGTGTGCCCGCATCATGCCCGCTCACGCACAGTGGAGTTGCTAAACCTGGAAGTAACATGATAATGATACATCCTGTTAAAATTGGCCAGGCCTACCCATCCCACGATGTTGCGTGTTCTTCGCCCGTTATCGTCTGTCCCCGTCCATTCTACTCCTATTTCCTGGTTAATATCAGGGCCTTTCTCATCCGTGATTAATTCTTGGACACTTGTAAGATTTCAGCTAAACAGCACCATATGTTCACAATAACTGTTTTTCAAACTTAAACATTCCTGAATAAGCTTTTCGTATTGTCAAGCAATCAAGTAAACACATTAAAAAGGTTAAAAAAAAGAATCAACTGGAATATTAGATATACAAGTACATAAACAGAAGGGTATTTAGAGGATTACAAAATAAATAGAGATGATAAATGAACCATAACTGAATGGGCAAAATGTAACATGCACTCATTGATATGTTTAGCACTTGGTTGCCTGAATTCATTACTCTTGATGGCTCAGTCAAACACAAAACAAATGTTAATTCTGTTGATAGAATCCTGTTACCCCCTCCTCATCTGGTAACAGAACAGGCAGCCTATTTTTTCCATCCCATAATCAATGTCAATTAGTGAATGCTTTTGTAATACTGATGGAATAAAGCTCAGCTCTGGAGGAGGCAGTTAGTGAAAGATAACTAAAAGGGAACATAAAATCACAGCAGTCAGATTTTTGGTCCTTATCTGTCACTCGTTTAGCCTGGTGTTCTTCTGCCTTTTTACAAAGAAATAATCCTTTCATTGAGCGGAACAGATTGATTTTTGCCTTTGAGCCAACAAACCTTATCAAGCCATACTATGTCAGCCCCTGTAAAAGGTTTTATTTACCAGCAGACTTTAGCTAGAGATTAAAATAGGAGGTAGGAAAGCCTAGTGTGTCATTTATTCATTAAGCTTGAGAATCGAGTAGGTGCGGGCATGCATGAAATGATGTGGGTTTCAGTGCTGGGGAAAAAAAATGTTGAAAAATTAATTACCCACTCTCTCAAGAAAATTCAGCTTGTTGAATTTAAAATGGAAACAAAGATGGTTCACAGCAGCAGACATTGTTACCTCTGATGGTATACTTTGCCATCAAGAGCAGACATCGACGATGAGGTCCAACACCACCTTCAGTGCGCCAGCGCAGCCTTCAGTCGCCTGAGGAAGAGAATTTTTGAAGCTCATGATCTACAGGGCAGTAGTGATACCCGCCCTCCTATATGGCTCAGAGACGTGAACTATATACAGCAGCCACCTCAAAACACTGGAGAAGTACCACCAGTGCTGCCTCCGCAAGATCCTGCAAATCCATTGGGAGGACAGACGCACCAACATCAGTGTTCTCGCTCAGGCCAACATCCCCAGCATTGAAGCATTGACCATGTTCGGCAAGCCCGACACGAGACTCCCAAAACAAGCGCTCTACGAGGAGCTTCGACACGGCAGGCGAGATCCAGGTGGGCAAGGACACCCTCAAAGTCTCCTTGACAAAGTGCAACATCCCCACCGACTCCTCAGAATCCCTGGCTCATGACCACCCAAAATGGAGGAAGAGCATCCAGGAGGGCGCTGAGCACCTTGAGTCCCATCACCAAGAACAAGCAGAAACCAAACGTGGACAGCAGAAGGAGTGTGCGTCAACCCAGGCTCCCCAACCACCCTTTCCTTCAACCACTGTCTGCCCCACCTGTTACAGAGACTGTTGATCCAGTATTGAACTCCTCAGACACCTGAGAACTCAGTTTTAGAATGGAAGTAAGTCATCCTCGACTCCGAGGGACTGCCTATGATGATGATGATGATGCTCTTTCCCACCTGTAGGGAAAATGGATATTTTGGACATTTGGCCAAGAAATTAGTCTGGGCCCATCGACTCAGTGCTGCCTAATCGTGCCGAGTCTTCTGACCTCGGCATGTGGCCGAAGTGAAAGGCCTGAGGATCGATGGAAATTGGTCCTCGGGCCTCATCAGCATACTTGGTCTGAGCTGCCTCCATTGGCAGCTCGCCCAAGCAAAGAGATTAATATTGGGCCACCTGCCTCACCAGCAGAGGCCCTCAGGTAAGACCCAGGAGCATGGGGATTGGCGCGGGCTGCTGGGGCGCGGTGGTGGCAGGGCAGGGGGAAGGGGGAGTGGGGTGATCTCGACTCCTGTATTTTTGTTAACAATTTTTGTTTTGCAATTTAGCTTTCATTGGCAACTGCAGGAGCCGCTAAAGAATCCTGACAAGGCTGGGATGCCTAAAAGAAAAACATCCCCTAACAGTGGGTCAATGCCTGCGCAGATTGGATCCAGGCCTTCCCGCTGCTAAATTGGTATGCTTTGCTCCCGTTTTAAGCCCCAAGATATACTGCAACGCACACCAATTTCTGCCGTAGAAATTAAATGAACATTTTTTGCAAGATAGTGAAGCCCTTAATCTGTTTAAAATAAATTGGTTAGCATCGCTACTAAAAAGGTGGAGAGAGAAATTTGAGATGAACACAAATAAATATGACTTAAAAGTCTACTTGTATCAGCTAGTGGTTGAACCATTGTAAATTTTAATCCATTTTCTTATTGGAACATATGATTAGGAGTAGGTCATTCAACCGCTCAAGCCTGCCCCTCCATTAAGTTACATCATGGCTGATCAGTATCTCAACATTTACCCTCAAATCCCTTGATTCTCTTACCCAACAAAAACCTATCGATTACATTGGTCATGTAATCATTAATAAATGTGTGTTGAATGTACTGCAATTGCAGTTATTACTTTTAAAGGGTAATTTTTTGACTTTGTACTTATGGCAAGGAGCCTCGGCCATTGAGAAATTTCAGTATGCACTGCACATCATATTATAACCATTACTTGAACAGATCACTCACTGGAATTTCCAATACGAACTCTCAACGAGTGAACCTCCCCAGCAGGAGCACAAAATCCAGAAATCACAGAACGTGCAGAAACTTTTTAATAAAAACATGCCACCAAAAAATGTTAGAATTTTCTCATGTCTTCATGATGTTTATGATATTGCTCTGTCAAAATAATCTCCTGACTGGTTTCAATCACCTGAGGGGGTTGGAGAGATCTTTTCCATTTTTTTCCCCAGTTTTTTTTACCTCTCTCAAGAGATTACATGGCTGCAGGAGCGGGGTGTGGTGTGGTGTGGTATGTCTAGCGATGCATGCTCCAGGCATCATGAATGTGGGGCAAGCTTGATGGACTGGCTGGTCTTTTCCTGTCTGTCATTTTCGTATTTTCTCTCGGTTATTTTAATTATGCTGCAATACCTATGGTGACTCAATCTATTTTTATTCTCTCTTTGGTATACTGTTCAGGACATAGCAACAGCAACCCTGGTGTATGACAAAAATATGTTCCGCACGCACATGCTACCAGGGCCATTTTAAAAGTGGTGGGCCAAGGATGCTATTTTCTGTCCCATGAGCTTATCCACCTCGGCTGAAGGGAGGGAAATCACAGTGGTTGCTGCTGCAGGTTAAAAAAAACATTTTTTTTTGTAAGTTTCCTGCTTAGCCACTTCCTACTGCACGAGATAACACAGCCCTTCAAATTCTCACCTCCACCAACCCCTCCCATTATTTTAGCAGTACTGAACACCAGGAATACAACAGTTATCCTACTAAGGCGTTAATGACAGAAAATACATCAGACCAGGTATCCCCATCATTAATGTTTCATTTGAAGCATCTACTGTCACTTCCAGTGGAAAATCCCAGAAGCGGCAAGTGCCAGCCAGGGCTGGGAGGCAGCAGAATTGCTCTCTGTCACATTTCCCGCTCCTTCCCACCCAAAACATGCCAGAAAAATTGTCTTCTATTCTTCTCATTTGTTTCACTATTTTTTATTTTCTGTTCAGCGTAAGATGCACATTAAAAGAAAGGAAGAAAGACTTGCATTTATATAGCGCCTTTCATGACCACCGGACAGCTCAAGCCACTTTACAGCCAATGAAGTACTTTTTGAAGTGTAGTCACTGTAGTAATGTAAGAAAACGCAGCAGCTAACTTATTCACAGCAAGCTCCCACAATCAGCAATGTGATAGTGACTAGATAATCTGTTTTTGTTATGTTCATTGAGGGATAAATACTGGCTAGGACACTGGGGATAACTCTAGGCACTGCACCTATGCACCAGAAGTGTATCACCAATCCAAATCCCCAAATTGGGGTTCCATTGCAAATGGCCTCTCTATACTGTGATTTTGTGAATAAATGTTCCAGGGCCCAAGTTGGATTGTAGCAGGAATGTATTGCCTGTAGAGGAGGAGCATGGAGTTACAATTGGAAGAAACCAAGGTTCTCCCTGCAGACACCAGTATTCAGGGAGTCTAAGTAACAGCAGGTTATAGTTATTCCTCCCACTTGAGATTAATACAGAAGTATAGTCCATCCTTCAAACAACCATGCTGACTGAAGTCAGCAGCCTTGATACTGCAAGTAAAGCAACACCATGGGGCCACCCACTCCCAATTGCAGGTACATTAAGCACATTGCATTTTGTGTCACGGCTGTTCTCTCAAGGATGCAGGTTAACAATAGCTATAGCTGGAATCAAAGACTTAGGTCAGGAATAATGAAGCCAGGGTATAAGGCCACGCATTGGATAGCAGTCAGTGAATCCATAATAGCCTGAGGGTTATAGTAGGGGCAGCAAAGATGCGATAGGTCAGAGGACAAAGTATAACCGACAAGATAGACAGAAGCTACAGTCAGATATATTAAAATGCCATGGATGCTGTGCATGTCTAATACCGTGAATGATGCTGATATAGTGCCGGTGGCTCCTCTGTATTATATGTTTGAAACTCAAAGAAAATGTAAAGATCTGATGTAGGTATTGCAGCTATTAAGTATGATGATGAAAAACAGGCATTAGGCCTCTCATAAACATATGTAAGGGGCCTAATGTCATGTCAGGCGGCCTGAATATTGCCCAAACCAAAATGGCATTGGAGGTTTATTAAGTGCCCTTAAAAATTGGGCCCAATTTTCAGACATTGCGGCCACCCAAGAACCCAAGATAGCGTCCAAAATGCATGCACATACTTCTGATGGGAAGTGCACGCATGCCACCCTGGTGTAGGAAGGAGCACGCGCAAGAGTATCACACGCCGGCAAGATGTAAAGGAGTGATCAAATCATCTGGATGAGCGCAATGCTGCATGCTGTGTGTGCTTACCATTTTGGACTGCCCCGGTGAGTCAGATGCCACGTGCTTATCTCAATCAGCAGAACCTAACCGGCATGAAGGCCCCCTCGCCAGTGCTATTTAAAGGTTAGCATGAGAGTCTTCAAGAGCCAGTTGGGTGCTGTGATATGGGGAACTGTAAGTTTTACTTTCTGGATGGGCTGAATGGCCTTCCTCAGCTGCATTCATCTTCTGATCTTGTGCATTCAATATAAACTATGTTTACATTATTATTTTGTCATGGTTCAGTTCACTCACCAGCCCAAAGCAATGTTTTCTCTGCATCAAAAATATAATGGAGACTTGTACCAAATTGATATTATTCCTCCTGGACCATGGGGGAAAATTTCTTCTGATCTGCAAAGATGAGAGTTTCCTTTTACTCTGAAGTAAAAGGTGGAATAAAGATTATAATCAAGTAGTGCAAAACTGCTAGATATTTCTATGAAATATAAATATGATCCTGGAATGTGAATGTGTATTTTGATGTATTAACAAGGATCATTTTCTTTGCTAAGCACTGTAAGGCTGGAGTACTAAAATGATGTTTTGATAAATCAGCATTACATTTTTTGTTGTCACTGTGATAAACACCAGTGCTTTAAAATGCCACCATAGTGTGTATATTCATTCCAATCGATGTATTCATAAAAAAGACAGCATCTTAATCAGAAACTTTAATGGTAATTATATTCCCCACAAATAACTCCAATAAACACATGCACTGATTCGAATCAATATAAATGAGCTCAATGGCTAAAACCTTCTTCCATCGCGGCTTTCTTCATTTTCAGCTTTACTGCACATCTGGCCCATGCTGTTGTGGAATGTTCGATAATTGCTGCCAAATGGAAATGTTTCATTCCTCAATAATTATATTCTCCCACCTTGATGTGAACAAATATTCAGTTTGAAAACAGAGAAAAAATATATACCTTAAGAAAAACTGGCTCTTGCCGCAATATGTAGCACAATCATAAACACACCTTTTTTGAATGTCGTTAAGATGATGAGAAATTAGATCCCAGTGCACCTATTTGTGCCCATAAGAACCAATATCCCAGTTCTGTTTCCCGCACTACAAGGGCACCTGATTAAGCTCCAACGCCATATTGGCTTGGACAATATTCCGGCCGTATGATATGGGCATTAAGCCCATTACTTATGTTAATGAGAGGCCTAATGCCTGTTTAAGGACCTCTCTTGAAAATTCATCAGTATTGAATGAGTAGGTGTTGGGCCTACTCCACTCAGTGACTGGAATTCTCCGGGATCTGTGCGGGCATGATTGGAGATGGGTCAGGAGAGAAATGTCACAAACCTTGTAGCTGTAGCAGGGAACCCGCCATCATCCCGCCCCCAAGCACCTTTCCCTCGGGCGAGCTTGCCAGCGCAGCAGCAACCCAAATGGCAGAGGCGACCGAGGTAGTTGAGATCATTATGGGGTACTTGTCAGACTGTTAAGCGTCTTTTTAACCTATCTTTTAAATTTCCCTGGATGAGCACGCAGCTCGAGAATCACGTCTGTGAACCTGTGGCAGAAGTCGAGTGGCCATTGATCCAACTCATTAGTGCACAGCATGAAAAGTATAATAAAACCCCACCTGACAGCTTGTCACTTTCAAAAAGCAGATGATGTTGCTGAGTGCATTGTCATCACAGATTTAGCTTTCTCGAGGTAGCAAGTGTTACCAGCAAAGTCGGGATCCATTGTCACCTCATTGGTAGAACCTATCACAACATTGACAGATTGGTTCTGCCATCTCTACTTGACCTGTCATTCTATCACATAAGCATGGGTGCCATTTATACTGTGCCAGCTTGGTCTTCAGAATTATACTAGGATGAGCCAGCAACATTAACTACACCATCACCAACCTTCTCCTCAACCATCTAATGTGCAAAGGACAAAGGGCATCAGCGTAGGGCTGCACTGCGCCGGAGGTGATACCTCCAACACAGGGTTTGGAGGCAGAGGATGAGCTTCCTCAACATGACTGAGCAGCAATGCCAAAGGATGCTCAGGCTATTGTACCAGGTCATTGCAGACATTTGCAGATTGCTGGAGCAAGACCTGCAGCCCAGAGGAGCTGGTAGGCATGGCTTACCAGTGGCTGTCAAAGTCATCAGCTCCCTCAACTGCTTCGCCTCAGGCTCCTTCCAGGGATCTGCAGCAGACATTTGCAGCATCTCACAGTCAGCCGCCCACAAATACATCACATAGGTCACTGATGCCCTCTTTGACAAGTCAGACAATTATATCAACTTTGCCACTGATGAAGCCAGTGATACTGAGCGGGCGCTGGCCTTTGCCACTCTGGCTGGCTTCCCATGGGTGCAGGGGCTCATTGACTGTGCACATGTGGCCATCAACACTCAGGATTCTTTGTCTAGTGCAAGGGCTTCCACTCTCTCAACATGCAGCTGGTCTGCAACCATAGTAAGATCATCATGCATGTGTGCACCAAATTCCCTGGCAGCTGACATGGCTCTTTCATCCTGCACCAGTCCACTGAAGATGTGGCTCATGACACCCTGGAGGAAGCCAAGTACTGAGGCCGAGGAGAGATATAATGAAAGCTACCTTTCCACCAGATATGACATAGAGCAGACAATCGGCTGAAAATATGCTTCAAATGCCTTGACACATGTGGAGGTGCCCTTCAGTACACACCAGCCGGAGTCTCCACTATCATCATATTCTGCTGTGCCCTGCACAATATAGCACAGCAGCGAGGATTAGCACTGCATGAGGAGCAAGGCTCTCAGCACACAGCCCCTTCAAAGGAGGAGGAGCAGGAGGAACCTATGGTTCAGATCCCACCAGCACCAGAGCACACTGCTGCCCAGAAGACCAGCAATGTCTTCATCATGGCCAGATTTATTTAACTTCAGGCATTACGTTCATATGGCTGCCACATGCTGCACCAGGTTCCCAAAACCCCACAGCAATGCCATGAAGCATCCCTACAATGACCTGGCCATTCCTTTCACACTGACCACCATTGTTGGAGGTAACTTTATCTCTCACCAATCACTCCAACTCATTAAGCCACTTCCAAAGTTGCACACAACTTTGTCCATGGTGAAAATAAATATTTTTATGCGTGACATCACAGTAATGGAAACTTTACAGAAACATTTATTAAAACACTGTAAGGGGATAAAATACAGTCACTAGAGTGCAGACAGACAGATGGTTGCGAAAGTGGATACTGAAGGTAGTGAATTTATCTGACAAATGGTCTAGATTGTAGGGCTTATCATTATTAGGAGGTTCTGAGGAATCAGGCATTCCTCTGTCTTATGGTAGGGATTGTAATATTGACCGATTATGTAAAACTTGCTTATGTATGTAAAGCATGCTTATGTATGTAAAGCATGCTTATACACTTGCTTACTTTGGGTTAAGAAGAGGGAAACAGGAAAGCTTGATGGTTAATCAACCATCCATTATGTTAACCTTAATACAGACTTATATTCTGAATAACACATCCACCAAGGGCAGTGGAGAGTCAACAGTCTGGAACATAGATTATAACAGCATCTGAATCTCATGAGAACAAGGACATTATGACTGGAGTTCTCTTGGGAACAGGATAAGAAAGCAGGTGTTTGGGAACAAGATAGCAAACCCTGGAAAGCAAGGTTACTTCACACGTCATGAGGGACTGAGGCAAAGTTGACACCACTGAATAACACATTCTGGGAGGGTGACATGTGATGGGAGATGGATAGGTGGGGAAGAACCACTCAGAACAAGTCTGATAAGGGTCAACAAATCAATGTAACTTTGTTGATAGCAGTCAACCAATCAATGGTTTTGTAGGAGGGTCGCACACCTCAGAAAATGTATAACTGTCATTACAAACTGTGGTTCTGGGGAAGTGTTCATTGGAACCCTTCCCTAGCATGCTTGAATAAAAACCGGTTGACTGAGGTTTCATCTGAGTGATTCCGTGGTCAATATACGAGAGGCTGGGTGTCAATTCCTTATATTAGGGAATCCACCTTGAGGAAGAGAAGTCTTCTTTTTACCCAACAAGACCCAAGTGGCTACCCTTGTGCATCTACTTGTGTTTCATCTTTCTCTTACATGTGCTTCTTTGAGGTGTTGCACCTGTGGTTTCAGCAGAGGTAGAGGCAACCTGCTCACTTCCCTGCTGCAACTGCATAGACACTTTTAGCAGATGTCCTCTGGGTTTTGGAGCCTGTGATGACCGCGCCAAAGTCTGCTGCTCCTACGACTGTGCAGGGGCAAAACTCGACCATTATGATCCGAGGAGCCATCTGGGGCTCTGACTGGGGGTGGGGGTAAAGGGGGAGAAGTGTGAGAATTTGAGAGGAGTCCCCACTTCCATGTCCCCTCTCACCATCATCCCTCTCATGAGCCACATGCACTTCCCTGCTAGCAAGGAGCTGGAGAGCATCTTGCTATACAGCAGTGGGGCCATGAGTACCCAAGTCTACGTTGACATCCCTCCTAGAGAGGAGGTCTATGAGCCTCTGCCTTCTATTCTTCATAGATAGCATATGCTCCTGTGAGTGGTGCATTAGCTGCTCAAGGCAGGTGGCCATCCTTTCCAAGGAATAGCTTACCATCGCCACAACCTGCGACACAATGGTGCTCATGTTGGAGATGAACTCCTCCATTCTCTGCACATTTGCAGACATCACGGACACAACACCTGTCAAAACCTCCTGCACTTCTTGCTGCATCTCCAGGATCACCCTCTTTCCTGATGGCCCCTGAGGTTCAGCATTTGCATGCAGCTGAGCAGAGCTGGGAGCGTCCTGCACCCTCCGGCGAGGCGACTCCACTGCTGTCCCTGTCTCTACCATCTGCTCTTGCTCACTTGTGACTTGTGAGACACCGAGTAACAACGCTACTCTATCTCGCATGGCACCCTCCGAGGTGTGAGTTCTGTGCTGGTGCTGGGTGCGCTTATGTCTGGTGACGGTGCAACCTCAGAGGCTGGACGTTCCTCTGAGGAGTCCTCTTCCTCTTCCTCCTGGACAGTGGGTGGGATGCGGTGGAGGGGGGGGGGAGTGGGGGGGCTGCCATTGATGAACCTGTGGGAGAGTAAAGAGATAAGTTAGATATGTCATGTCAAGAATGGGTACAGATACCATTATGCACATGATTAACATTCACGGCTGCTGACATCAGTCCGCACATGAGTGACTGCTGTATGCCATGTGACTGTATGAGATTTAATGCTGTTATCAGGTTGCTAAAATGTCACCCTTTCTCCGTCTCCCATCTCCAGCTGCTCTGCAATTCCAGACACTTCCAAGGTAACCTCCTCTGCTGCTGTTAAGGTGGCCAGTGATGAAGAGCCACCTCCGGTTCTCTCCCTCTCCCTTTTATTATGGCTCTCTTTTTCTGCAAGGAGGAAAAGAAGAGAAGGTTGAGTGAAACTGATGGAATGAGTGTAAGGAATGAATGGGTTACATTTTTAGCAGGTGACTATGATAGAGTGGGGTGCCAATGCCAAGTGGCCTCCTTGTGTGTTTTAGATTGTATTCGGATGAGTGTGAGTGTGAGGAGTGGTTAGTCAGATGGGGATGTGATAATGTAGATAGGGAGAGAGGGATGGGTGGACATGCAAGGTATGTTGGTGTGAGTATGATGTTGCAGCAGCAGTATTGGGAAGGCAGACTGATGGGGATGTGAGGAGAGGCACTGCAGGATGAAGTTGAGTGTAGCTTTGCACTCACCTTTCCTGATCTAATGAAATCATTGAAATGTCTGCGGCACTGCACCCAGGACCTCCTGAACACATCCCTGCTGATGACCTCCTCTGCTTTTTGGAGCCAGGCTCCTTTGTTCTGCTAGGGAGGTTTTTTTCCAACCATCGGAAGGGAAAAGGGCCTCCCTGCATGCTCTCACTCTTTCCACAAGCATATGGAGGGTGTCATTTGAGAACCCGGGTACAGCCCTCTATCTCTGTGCAGTCATGTTTGCCACTCTTTGCAGCACTCCAATTGTGCAGTAGGCTGCCTGCACTACCCTAAATGAAGCTTTAAATGCAATGTGGTCCTGGCTCCTTTAAATATTCCAGCATAAGATGCGTCATCGATGACGTCATCAGACCAGTACCTTTTAATAGGGTTGGGTAATGCGCAGGGCTGCCTTATTTGGCGCCATTACGGAAAGTTGATCTCAGAAGCGGGATGCAATGAAGAATGGGGTCGCGACCTGCCACAGCAACTGCATCCCAGGTACAGCAAATTCCTGCCAGTATTCTTATTTCCTTTTGTGGCTTAATCAGCAATCCTTAAAGGGGCCATTGGAGGCCGCCAACAAAACATAAGTATCTTTTTTAAAACTTAGCTTTACGTGGATTCAGGAGATGCAGGAGTGCTCCACCTGGCTCCACGGTACTATTCGGGCCACTGCTGGCCTGCCCTCACCTCCTTCCTGTTCTCCTCCCCGAACATACCCCCCCCACCTCCCTCCTCACCCCCCCAGTCCAACCTGAGGGCCATTGCCGGTAAGGCAGCTGCCGCAAATTAGTGCTCCAGAGTCCACTAAACTTCCTCTGGATGCCCGATTAGCAGCCACAGCTCACCAGAAAAACACTAAGGCCTGAGGCCCCTTTTCAGTCGAGCCTTGGGCCTCCGGTATCTAGCTTGTGTTCCCAGCATTCCAACAATTCTGCATCTGAAAACAGGCCAGAACGATTTTCTGCCCAATGTTACTACATTAGTGACGATAGCAATTGCTGTTTGTGGGAGCTTGCTGGGAGCAAATTGGCTGCTGTGTTTCCTACATTACTAAGTGACTACATTTCAAAAGAACGTCATTGGCTGTAAAGCGCTTTGGGATGTCCTGAGGTCATAAAAGGTACTATATAAATGAAAATACTTTCTTTTGTATATGCAGACAACAACTTCTTTGCTTCAGACATTTACTTTGATTATAAAACACTGAAATGAAACAGTTATTTCCATATCATTAATATTTAAATGTATTATTTTTAGTTGATTGAAAGATCCCAAGTAGCTCTCATTAAGTCATGCCTGCTTGAATGACCTCAGGCATTGCCTTAGGCTCTATACTGAGTGAAATAATATTTCCTGCACATGGGATGTCTTCATTTCTTCAGATTCCCAAATAGTTTGTAAAGTTACTGTTTTGACAAACAATGTTCCAGGTAGCCACAGATCAGATTTAATGGGAATGAGCAGCTCTTGGTTTTTTAATTTTTTTTAACACTTCTTGGAAATGCTTTGCCGTCTAGACCCTTGCCATCCACGACCGCATTATGGATGATCGTATGTTGACACCCGAGCCAGAATTTTCCCTTTGAAACGAGTGCGGGTTTGTGAGTGGGTGGGCAGTTAAAAGCGTTGAAATTGACAGTGCGTCGGGATGCAACCTTCATAGAAACATAGAAACATAGAAAATAGTTGCAGGAGTAGGCCATTCGGCCCTTCGAGCCTGCACCACCATTCAATAAGATCATGGCTGATCATGCAACTTCAGTACCCCATTCCTGCTTTCTCTCCATACCCCTTGATCCCTTTAGCCGTAAGGGCCTCATCTAACTCCCTTTTGAATATATCTAACGAACTGGCCTCAACAATTTTCTGTGGTAGAGAATTCCACAGGTTCAAAATCCTGTGAGTGAAGAAGTTTCTCCTCATCTCAGTCCTAAATGGCTTACCCCTTATCCTTAGACTGTGACCCCTGGTTCTGGACTTCCCCAACATCGGGAACATTATTCCTGCATCTAATCTGTCCAATCCCGTCAGAATGTTATATGTTTCTATGAGATTCCCTCTCATTCTTCTAAATTCCAGTGAATATAAACCGAGTCAATCCAGTCTGTCTTCATATGTCAGTCCTGCCATCCCGGGAATCAGTCTGGTGAACCTTCGCTGCACTCCCTCAATAGCAAGAATGGCCTTCCTCAGATTAGGAGACCAAAACAGTACACAATATTCAAGATGTGGCCTCACCAAGGCCCTGTACAACTGCAGTAAGACCTCCCTGCTCCTATACTCAAATCCTCTCGCTATGAAAGCCAACATACCATTTGCCTTCTTCACCGCCTGCTGTACCTGCATGGCAACTTTCAACTGATGTACCATGACACCCAGGTCTCGTTGCACCTCTCCTTTTCCTAATCTGTCACCATTCAGATAATATTCGGCCTTCTTGTTTTTGCCACCAAAGTGAATAACCTCACACTTATCCACATTATACTGCATCTGCCATGCATTTGCCCACTCACCTAACCTGTCCAAATCACCCTGCAGCCTCTTAGCATCCTCCTCACAGCTCACACCGCCACCCAGCTTAGTGTCATCTGCAAACTTGAAAATATTACATTCAATTCCTTCATCCCGCCGACTTCCGCCTTTAACTCAAGCGCATTTCTCAGCATGCCAGAGGCCCACTCGTGAAAGGCAGGCGACCTAATTCAAGTATTTAAAAGCTTGTTAACAGACTATTAACAGGCTTTTTAACGTGATGTTGCAGCTTTTATTGGGTTTGCATAGGATTTTCAAGCTTCCTGAACCTTGCCTCTAAAAGCAAGGCAAGAGCTGAGTGGCCATTGTGAGAGTTGAACAATTGACAGTTGAAGTAATCACATAAATACTCACACCTCACACCTGCTTCCTTGCCGAAGGGAAAGGCTCTTGCTGACATCATTGGTGCAGAGAATTTGCTTTCAGGAGTTTGCAAGTGATTTCTGCAACCTCGGAAGCCACTCTCACTACATTGGAGGATGGTGCTTCTGATTTCCACTTTACCTGGAATCTATCAGATCAGCATTGGTGCCATTTATGCTGTTTCACTTTTGCCATCAGATTCAGACCAAGCTGAGGACCAGCACCAACAACACCAGCAACACCAGCAGCAGTAGCCTTCTCCTCACTGACCTGCAGCTCTGCAGGAGAGAGTGGATGAGGAGATATCCCCAACACAGGGTATACATGCAGAGGATGAGCTTCTTGGACATGACTGAACAGTAGTGCCTCAGGAGGCCCAGCTATCTCACCAGGTCATCACAGAAATTTATAGCTTGCTTGAAGAAGACCTGCTGCCCAGAGGACCTGGTGGACACATGTTACCAGTGGCTGCCAAAGTCATTACCACCCTCAACTTCTTCGCCTCAGGCTCCTTCCAGGGATTTGCAGCAGACATTTGCAGAATCTTGCAGGGGGGGGCGCTAACCGGGCGCTATAGGGGTAGAGACCAGGCGTGGCAAATGCAGCAATGCCCATGAACTTCAGTGCCAGTTTAGCACTGGCACTAACTCTTACCGCCTCGACCTCTCGTGTCTCGCAGATCATGATGTCATAAAGTGCGCAGCGCCCCATTACCACCACAGATGTGAAATTGTCTCCCACCCCCTGCTGTATCGCCGGGCGTGAACAACGGCAGGAAGAGAAGGCGTTGTCAACTCGTCTGGCCGCTTGGGGAGTGCTAATTAATGGGAATGGTTTTCAGGTAGGCCAAACTTTATTCTTTGCACCAGTCTGGTGCCTGCTAAAAAATTTTGATCGTTCATTGCTGCAAGTTGACCAAGTCCTCCACTTTGTGAGAATGTTTGGGACTGTAATGGCAGGCGCACAGGTTGCTTTGTAATGCAGAACTGTCGCCAAGTAGGTTATGCATCATCCTTGGCCCTTCCCTTTAAATGAAAGAAGCAGCCTCTGATGCCGTTAGCAATGCACTGCAAATTGTTCAGCGCTCTGCCACTACTGCCCTGCTCTTGGACTTTAGCGCCCTAAGAGAAGTGGTTAACACTTGATTTAGTGCTACACTTCCTTCTTTGAGCCTGAATGCTGAATTTCCTGGCAGAAGAAAATCATTAGCACCTGGCGCTACTTTTTCTACTTTTCAAAAGTGAATGCTATGGAATTTCTAGCCCTTAGAATCAAACCACTTCCTTACTCTGACACCAACCAGTATCTCCACCACCAACTTCTTCTGCACCTCCACCAACCTTCAACTGTCATCTGTGCAATGCTCCTTTAAATAGGTGAGATGAAGTTGAGTAATTCGTGACGACATCAGAAACGCTCCACTTAATTGGCCAGGTAAGTAGCATGACTAATTCAATTGGAGTAGTTTGGTTAAAAAGACACTGCAGAGTGCGCAAAAAGAACATCCGGGAGAGCAATGCGCCAAACGGCACCCCCGCGCCCAACCCCATGGAAAGGTAAAGATTCAGCTCCCTGTCTTTGACTGAAACCTGGCTCATGGGTGGTGAGGTTGGCCTGAACAAAGTATTCCCACCTGGCTATGCTTGCCGCCACCTGCCTTGGCAACAGTGGCGATGTGACCCATATCAGCGAAACATATCTTGGCCTCTCATCATCCTCTTCTGGTAACGTCTCATTATTTGAGCGTCTCAACCTGTTCCAACCATCTCACCTCGACTTTAAAATTATTGATGTCTCCCACCCTGAGTTTCTTCTCAAAATGTTCAGCCTCTTCATGGAGTGATTCCTTATCCTCATGATTTGAATCTCCACCTCTGCTCCCCTTGCCTTTGTTCTATGAATTCATCATCCTCCTGTTTTTCCTTAATTTCTTTCCCCATCAACCTCACCATCTCCTGTGGCCTCTCTACTCTGAGGTGTTGATCACTGTCCATGCCATCTCTGATAATGTCCTTGTATCTCTTGCCTTCCATATACCCCACCTCTTTCCAATTCCATTTGCTTCTGCAACTGATCCTGGGAAAAAATATTTTCCCAAGTTGCTTCCTGTAATGTATGGAGAAAGAGCCAGACTGAACACTGAGCTCAAAATAAAGTGTGACAGTCTTTTATTGCAGGTCTCCAGCGTGCCTCTCCAACCTGTGAGGCCTCCTTAAATACCTGTGCCCCCAAGGCATTATGGGATCCCTTGGAACTCCACGGGATGAGCCCTCTGGTGGCTGTACAGAGTAAATACAAGTTCACTTATATAACAACATTCCCCCCCAAAGTCAATAGTGTCATCATTTACAATGTGAGTCGATCTGGGGCCCTTCTTGCCCTGGTTGATCGTCTCGGTTTGAAAGCTGGTATTGTTAAATCATTTGTTGAGTCCTCGCTGGGCTGCTGTGCAGCTGGCCTTGCTGGTCTGCCCGGTGTGTTCGGTCCTGCAGGGTTGCTGTGGATGATGGGTTCTGCTTCGTGATCATCCGTGGTGACAGTTGCCACTGGTGTGTATGTTGGGGGAACATAAAAGATAGGGTTGCTCAGGATAGTCCGTATATCTGAGTTTGATTTGGTCCAAGTGTTTCCGGTGAATGAGTTAATTTGAAAGTTTGACCCGAAACACTCTGCTCCCCTCTTTGGCCATGACAGTGCCGGGAAGCCACTTGGAACCTTGTCCATAATTCAATACAAATACAGGATCATTGATTTCAATCTCGCGTGACACATTTGCGCGATCATGGTATGTATTTTGTTGAAGCTGGCTGCTCTCTACCTGTTCATGTAGATCAGGGTGAACTAACGAGAGCCTTGTCTTGAGTGCTCTTTTCATGAGCAGTTCAGCAGGTGAGATCCCAGTGAGCGACTGGGGTCTTGTGCAGTAGCTAAGCAGGACTCGGGATCGGCAAGTCTGCAGTGAGCCTTCAGTTACCCTCTTCAAGCCTTGCTTGATGGTTTGTACTGCTCTCTGACCATTGGACGCTGGTTTAAACGGGGCAGATGTGACATGTTTGATCCCGTTACCGTTCATGAATTCTTTCAACTCAGCACTGGTAAAACATGGCCCGTTGTCGCTCACCAGGACATCGGGTAAGTCGTGAGTGGCAAACATGGCCCACAGGCTTTCAGTAGTGCCAGCGGACGTGCTAGCCGACATTATCTCATGTTCCATCCACTTGGAATACACATCTACAACCACAAGAAACATTTTACCCAAGAACGGGCCTCCATAGTTGACGTGTACCCTAGACCACGGTTTGGAGGGCCAAGACCATAAACTTAGTGGCGCCTCCCTGGGTACATTGCTTAACTGCAAGCATGTATCACATCTGTGAACTCAGGACTCTAAGTCTGCATCGATACCGGGCCACCACACGTGGGATCAGGCTATCGCTTTCATCATTACGATGACTGGGAGGGTACTGTGGAGGTCATTGATGAAGGTGTCTCTGCCCTTCTTGGGCACCACTACTCGATTGTCCCACAGAAGGCAGTCTGCTTGTATAGACATTTCATCTTTGCGTCGCTGCAACAGCTTAATCTCTTCCTGCATTTCCACTGGGACACTGGACCAGCTCCCGTGAAACACACAGCTTTTAGCTAGAGATAATAAGGGTTCCTGGCTTGTGCAGGTTTTGATCTGTTGGGCAGTGACAGGTGATTTCTCACTCTCAAATGCTTTCATAACCATGGCTAGATCTGTGGGCTGCGCCATTTCCATCCCCGTGGTGGGCAATGGCAGCCTACTGAGAGCATCGGCGCAGTTTTCTGTGCCTGGCCTGTGGCGGATGGCGTAGTTGTATGTGGACAACGTGAGTCCCCATCTCTGGATGCGAGCCGATGCATTGGTATTTATCCCTTTACTCTCGGAAAACAGGGATATAAGTGGCTTATGGTCAGTTTCCAATTTGAATTTTAGCCCAAACAGGTATTGATGCATTTTCTTTACCCCATAGACACACGTTAATGTTTATTTCTTAATCATGCTGTTGGCTCTCTCAGCCTTAGACAGATTCCTGGATGCAAAAGCAACCGGTTGCAGTTTCTCAAAATCATTAACTTGTTGCCATACACACCTAATGCCATATGACGACGCATCACATGCTTGTACCAAACACTTACAAGGATCATACAACACAAGCAATTTGTTTCAGCATAACAATTTTCTCGCTTTTACAAAGGCATTTTCTTGGTTTTTGCCCCAAACCCATTCGTCCCCTTTTCGTAGTAAAACATGTAGTGGTTCTAACAGTGTGCTAAGACCCGGTAAGAAGTGACCAAAATAGTTCAGGAATCCCAGAAATGACCACAGCTCCGTCACGTTCTGTGGCCTCGATGCGTTCTTGATTGCTTCCGTGGGCCTGATGCCATCCGCTGCAATCCTCCTTTCCAAGAACTCCACTTCAGGCGCCAGGAAAATGCACTTTAACGTTTTAACCTGAACCCTACGCAGTTGAGTCGCCTAAGAACCTCCTCCAGGTACTGCAGATGCTTGACTGTGACCAAGGTGTCGTGCTGGAAGACCACAGTGTGCGGGACCGACTTCAGTAAGCTTTCCGTGTTTCTCTGGAATATCGCCGCCGCTGATCAGATTCCAAAAGAGCATCTGTTGCAAACAAAAAGACCTTTGCACGTGTTGATGCAGGTGAGGAACTTCGATGATTCCTCCAGTTCCTGCAACATGTAGGCTGAAGTCAGATCCAGCTTCGTGAACGTCTTTCCTCCCACCAGAGTTGCAACGAGGTTGTCAGCCTTTGGTAGTGAGTATTGGTCCTGCAGGGAGAAACGATTGATAGTTACTTTGTAATCGCCACAGATTCTGACGGTGCAACCTCCCTTGAGGACAGGAACGATCGGACTGGCCCCCTCGTTGAACTTGATCGGTGAAATGATGCCCTCTCTTTGCAGCCAGTCTAGCTCGAACTCTACCCTTTCTCTCATCATGTACGGTACTGCTCTCGCCTTGTGATGGATGGGTTGCACCCCTGGAATTAGGTGGATCTGCACTTTTGCTCCTTGGAATTTCCTGATGCCTGTTTTGAACAGTGAAGGTAATTTGTTTAAGACCTTGGCACACGAAATGTCGTTAGTGGGCGATAGCGCTCGGATATCGTCCCAGTTCCCAGCCAGCTCCTGCCGAGCAGCGTGAGACCATCGCTCGGTACCACCCAGAGTGGTAGCTTGTGCACCGCTACATCCTAGGAGACCTTTACGGTAGCACTGCCGATTACAGGAATCAGTTCTTTTGTGTAAGTCCTTAGTTTCGTGCGAACTGAAGTTAAGACTGGCCTTGCGGCCTTGTTGCACCACAATCTTTCAAAAGTCTTTTTGCCCATGATGGACTGGCTCGTGCCCATGTCCAGCTCCATTGACACCAGGAGTCCATTTAGTTCAACATTCAGCATTGTCGGGGGACAATTCGCGGTGAATGCATGCACCCCATGTACCTCTGCCTCCTTGGTCTGAGGCTCTGGTTTGTCGTGATCCTCCATGGATCTGTCCTCCTCTGCAACATAGTGGTTTGCAGGTTTAACAGGATTTGCAGCTCACCTTCACACTCATTGGAGGTGTCCCATTGTTCCACAGCCCTTGCAAATGTACCCTTTGAATCAGTGTGAATGGAAACGATGATCACCCCTGCAGCGCCAACAAGGTGTTAATGGCCTTGCATTCATCACCCTTGATGGTGGACTCTGAGACATCTGCGGACGTGCAGCTGCAGATATCTGTGACCTGCCCTGTACATTTTGATTCGAAAACAACATCACTTTGTTCACAATACTTGTAGCAGCACTTGTGTGCTGAGAGATTTGCTTCGTATTGTCATTGGTGGCAATGAATGCCTGGGCTAGCTATGGCTTTACTCAATGTTGGGGTCTCTACAGTCAAAAGTTTGCGAAGTATGGTTCCGTGGCCAATGCCAAGTACGAAAAAGTCTCTGAGCACGTGTTCCAAATGTCCTTCAAATTTGCAATGTGCTGCAAGGCATCTTATCTCGGCGATATAACTCGCCACTTCCTGGCCTTCCGACCATTTGTAGGTGTAGAACCAGTATCTCGCCATCACAACACTTTCCTTCAGGTTCAAATGCTCTCGGACCATTGTGCACAAATCGTCGTATGATTTCTCCGTGGGTTTCGCTGGAGTGAGCAGATTCTTCATGAGGCCATACGTTGGTGCCCCACAGACGGCGAGGAGGATCGCCTTTCGTTTGGCAGTGTTCTGTTCCCCATCTAGCTCATTGACTACAAAGTATTGGTCGAGTCGCTCCACAAAAATTTCCCAACCATCTCCCTCCGAGAATTTGTCCAGGATGCCCACTGTTCTCTGCATCTTTGGGTTCGCTATCTGTATCTCGTCGCCAGTTGTTATGTATGGAGAAAGAGTCAGACTGAATACTGTGAGCTCAAAGTAAAGTGTGACCTTAGTCTTTTATTGCAGGTCTCCAGAGTGCCTCTCCAACCTGCGAGGCCTCCTTAAATACCTGTGCTCCAAAGGGATTATGCGATCCCTTGGGACTCCAGGGGATGAGCCCTCTGGTGGCTGTACAAGTTCACATATATTACACTTACAACTGTCCTATCAGACTCCTAAATGCCAAGCTCTAGCTGTCCATTCACCACAATACCTTTATAGTTGTTGATTTGCCCTACCACTCCTTAATCTCCTCAACCGCTGATGCACTTGCCTCTGCAAAACCTTCACTGTCTCCTGTGCCAATGATTTCCCCTGAAACTGTTGTTTCTGACACACTTAGTCATCTATCACCATATCAAGCACGAGTGGCCCTTACTTTCCTTTGACAAAAACATCCTATACTCTTGGGTCAATCTGGAGAGCAAAGATAACCCCCAATGCTTCTTCTCCACTACCAATTGACTACTTCAATTCCTCTGGCCTTCCCCCTCCACCCACACCTCTAACCCTTGTAGAAATGAATGGACATCACTTCAGCTCCCTCTGCTGCTTTCGCCCTTCTCCTTGCCCAGTGATCCTTATTTCATATTTTCTCTTAGCACCTTCCATGTGACCCCTGAACTTCCCTCTCTCTTTCGTTTCTCTCCCATCTCCCCACAAGCCGTCTCTTGTCCAGGAGACCCATCTCTTGCTCCCATTCCAACTAAACTGATGACTAGCCAACTTTCCTTTTTAACTCTCATGCTAGATGACATTGTAAATGGTTTCTCTTCTCAGGTACTGGCCTTCTCCTTTTGAAAACTTCCATCATCACTTCCCTCCACAATGCCGCCCCCCACCCACCCCCCCCCGCCACACCACCCTCGCAAACCATTCTGTCCTTGCTAACAATCAGCCCATCTCCAAAATCCTTTTCTTTTCAGTCCTTGAATGTAATTTTGCAACTCAGATCTATTCCCACATCTCCTACAGCTCCCTGTTAAAGACTGCATTATTCTTCCTCATCCTTCTTGACCTCTCTACAGTATTTGACATTGTTGGCCACACCATCCTCCTTTAACACCTCTCCTCTGTTGTCCACCTCAGTGGGTTTGCCCTAACTTGGTTCCACTTTTACCTATCTGATTGTAACCAGAGCATCTCTGTTAATGGCTTCTCTTCCCATCCCTGTAACATCATCTCTGGAATACCTGAAGGATTCATCTGTGGCTCCATCCTTTTTCTCATTTTATAGGGGTCAGTACACTGATCATACCCAGCTCTACCTCTTCAGCTTTCTCTCTTTCTCGAGCATTCCACCTCTGTGCTGTCAAACTGCTTGTCGTGTAACTTCCTACAACTAACACTGTAAAGACTGAAGTTATCGGCTTCTGCCTCTACCATGAACTTTGTACCGTTGTCACCACCTTCATCTCCCTCCCCATCTATTGTCTTGTGCTGAACTAGACTGGCCTCATATCTTTCGGATGAGATGTTAAACCGAGGCCCCGTCTGCTCTCTCAGGCGGATGTAAAAGAACATAAGAACATAAGATATAGGAACAGGAGTAGGCCTGCTCCACCATTCAATAAGATCATGGCTGATCTGATCATGGACTTAGCTCCACTTCCTCGCCCGCTCGCCATAACCCCTTATCCCCTTATCGTTTAAGAAACTGTCTATTTCTGTCTTAAATTCTGTCTTAAGATCTCATGGCACTATTTCTAAGAAGAGCAGGGAAGTTATCCCCGATGTCCCAGCCAATATTTATCCCTTAATCAACATAACAAAACAGATCATTGCATTGATGTTTGTGGGAGCTTGCTGCGCATAAATTGGGGCCGCGTTTCCCACATTACAACAGTGACTACATTTCAAAATACTTCATTGGCTGTAAAGCACTTTGAGATACCCGGTGGTCATGAAAGGTGCTATATAAATGCAAGTCTTTCTTTTTTTTGTTGCTACCACAGTATCCTACTCAAATCCTAGTTGAGATTCCAGCCCCATTTATTTTCTGTCACAAAGACCATCTATTTCCAATTTCATAACATTGCCATACTTCTGTCCATTTGCCACTAAAATCCATATCCATGCCTTGCTACCTCCACACTCAACTATCTCATTGATCTCCTGGCCAGTCTCCTAACCGACAACATTTGTAAACATCAGCACATTTACAATTCTGCTGCCCATATTCTATCCTGCAATACTTGACCTGCTTTTGCTGGCCTTCGATAGCTCCCAGCACCCCAACACATTAAATTTGAAATTCTCACCCTGTGTTAAAAGTTCTGTATCCTCCTCACATGTTGCACTGCTCCCAATTCAATTCCTCTGACCCTTGCCTCACTTTCCTTTACCTCACTATTGTCAGCTGTGACTTCAGCCAACTAAGCCCTGTGCTCTGGATTCGCTCTCTAAAACTCACCGGGGTAGAAATTTGTCTTTGGCAGTAATGGAAAATGGGCAGTATCACGTTCGCCATGCCTGGTATATAGTTCCATTACAACTGAATATCAAGTAGGGTGTATAATAGGTAACTACTGTGTGACTGCTCATTTTGTGTTACAATCCAAGAGCATTTCTAACCCAACACGTCCCTCTACTACTTTTAAGACCCTCCTTAAAATTGACCTCTTCGACCAAGCTTTTGTTCCCCAATCTTAATATTTCCTCCTTTGGTTCAGCATTCACTTTTTCTTAATAAAGAAAGAAACAAAGCATTTATATAGTACCAATCACAACCGCCCGACTTACCAAAATGTTTAAAGCCAATGCATACTTTTGAAATGCAGTCACTGTTGTAATGTAGGAAACACGGCAGCCAATTTGCACATAGCAAACAGCAATGTGTTAATAACCAAATCATCTGTTTCAGTAATATTGGTTAAGGGATAAATATTGGCCAGGATAAATATTGCCCTTGACTTTCTTCGAAATAGTGCCACGGGATCATTTATAACCACCTGAGAGAGTAGACTGGGACTCGGTTTAACATCTCATCCAAAAGACGGAGCCTCTGACAGTGAAGCACTCCCTCAGATACTGCACTGAAATGTCAGCCTAGATTTTGAGCTCAAGTCTCTGGAATGGGACTTGAGCCTGGGGGGGAGCAGTGGCAGCAGGGGTGGGTGCGGTAGGGGGGGCTGTGGCAGCGGGTCCAGCTGTGGGGAGAGGTCTTTGTGACCCTTTCGAAAGTGGTGGGGTAACAGTCCTTTGGGGGAACCGGCTACAATCCCGGGCCGAAAGGATTGTCCCCCCACCCCTCCCCCGGCTGGACCTGCTGCAATCCCGGGCTGAAAGGACTGCTTCCCACAGGCTGGACCCGCTGCAATCCAGGGCCGAATGGCCCTTCCATTCCCGAACTTCAACTTTCAGGGGGAGCAAGGGGGTGTGGAGAGCGGGGGGGCGGGGGGGCGGTTGGCATTTGGCCTGGGATTGCAGCAGATCCAGCAGTGGGGGGCAATCCTATCGACCATAAGGTAAAGAGGTATTACAAGTGCATATATAACGGGCAGTGTGTATAGAGGGACAGGATGCATAACAGGTGGATGTATTACTGGGTGGATGTACAATGTGCAGGCTGTATGACAGGCGGGGTGTATAACGGACGGGGTGTATACCCGGCGGGATGTATAATGCGCGGCTGTGTATAATGGGTGGGGTGTATAATGCGCAATGTGTATAATGGGCGGGTGTATAAACGGGTGTGGTGTGTAATGGGCAGGGTGTATAACAAGCGTGGTGTATAAACGGGCGTGGTGTGTAACGGTCGGGGTTTGTGGAGGCTGATGTGCAACGATCACTACATGTTAAAAAAATCCACGCAGATATCTTCCACCCCTGGAGTTCAGGACTGGAATAGCGGGCCCTCTATTGAAACATCAGTGAACTCATCCCTTTTGGTGTGGAAGAAAGTCATCCTCATTCGAGGGACCGCCTATGATGACGGGGTGTACAATGAGCGGGCATATAACGTGTTGGTGTAAATGATTTTTACCAATATAATACATTTTTCACCTCATAGTATTCAGATTTGTTTTGATTCTCACCCACGCTTTTTGCATTTTGTTATTTTCCAATTATAAAATCTGTAAATGCTGCTTCTATCCTTCCAAAAACCAAGTTTTTCTTTGTGCCTTGAGATAATTCTGTTACTTGGTCTGGTTGAAATACAATTACCTTTCATACACTCAGACTATCAGGGGAAATATTAATAACATTCACGCTTGTTTTCAATAATGTAACATGGTACACTTTTTTAAAATCTAATTTCCACAAAATATTTATATTTTTCTTTGTTTTTCTACATATTTTTCAAAAAGCTAAAATAATATTATTATTAACAAATTGCATTGATGTAGTGCCATTAATATTAAAAAAAATACATCTCAAAATGCTGCACATGGTACAGGGGCGTCAGTTGTGGCTCAGTTGGTAGCTCTCGCACCACGGAGTCAGAAAGTGGGTTCAAGTCCCATTCCAGAGACTGCGGGTCCAGCCGGGTGGGAGCAGTCCTTTCAGCCCGGGATTGCAGCAGATCCAGCTGGCGGGGGGGGGGCAATGGCAGCAGATCCAGCCGGGTTGGGGGGGCAGTGGCAGCTGGTCCAGCCGGGGGGGGGGACAGTGGCAGCAGGTCCAGCAGGGGTGGGAGTGGGGGGAGGATGGGGGGCGGTGGCATCGGGTCCAGCTGGGAGGAGAGGTCTATGTGGCCCTTTTGAAAGCGGTGGGGTAACAATCCTTTCAGGGGAATCGGCTTCAGCTTGCTTCAGCATCTCCGGTTGCCTGGCAACTTCAGCTTTTCGTACATGCCCAGAAAGTCTTTGGCACAGACTTGCAGCTCCGCCCCCCAGACTAACTACAGAGAGCACTGCACCAAATTCAAATATTTCTTTGGCAAAAGTCCCGATTTTATTTTCTGACGCAAAGATACACAAAAAAGATTGTATGTTAACATGTGTGGGCGCCAAAAATCCAGCAAGTGGAAAATAGGAGCCTAAGAAAGTAAGGGCTAGAAATTTGGTATAGCTGATTTTGAGGCGGTAAGACGGCTGGCAAGTGTAGCGCCTTGTGAAAGTTAATGCCGTCTACCGCGAAATTTAGTTTCAGCGCCCCAAGAGGGAAGTGGATCGGTACATCAGTCGTTGCACAATTCGCCGAAAATTGTTGTGATAAATCCCGAGAGTGAATGTGGATAAGTTTGGACATTTTGGAGGCAGCTGCTTCTGAAAGGGGAGGTAAGATGACTCTGCGCAGGCGCAGTTTCACCATCACAGTCTGATCAGAGAGGCAATATGGGTGGAGCTTGGCAGCATGCCCACCGAGTTTCAAATGCGGCCCTAGAGGCATTAATACAGTCTGCGGAGAAGCGAAGGCATGTTCTACAGCCAGAGAGTGGCAGGAGGCCACTATGATATATTCTTCACGACATCACAAACGCACACATACACAAGATGGCTCTACAGAAACTTGTCATGTGAGCTTGTCACATGATGCTTTTATTATATACATTAGCAGCTGCATTACCACAGTAGTCCACTAGGTGGAGCAGTAGTCTATTGGTGTAGCAGTTATAATGGGTGACTTTAATATGCACATAGATTGGGCTAGCCAAACTGGAAGCAATACGGTGGAGGAGGATTTCCTGGAGTGCATAAGGGATGGTTTTCTAGACCAATATGTTGAGGAACCAACTAGGGGGGAGGCCATCTTAGACTGGGTGTTGTGTAATGAGAGAGGATTAATTAGCAATCTCATTGTGCGAGGCCCCTTGGGGAAGAGTGACCATAATATGGTGGAATTCTGCATTAGGATGGAGAATGAAACAGTAATTTCAGAGACCATGGTCCAGAACTTAAAGAAGGGTAACTTTGAAGGTATGAGGCGTGAATTGGCTAGGATAGATTGGCGAATGATACTTAGGGGGTTGACTGTGGATGGGCAATGGCAGACATTTAGAGACCGCATGGATGAAGTACAACAATTGTACATTCCTGTCTGGCGTAAAAATAAAAAGGGGAAGGTGGCTCAACCGTGGCTATCTAGGGAAATCAGGGATAGTATTAAAGCCAAGGAAGTGGCATACAAATTGGCCAGAAATAGCAGCGAACCTGGGGACTGGGAGAAATTTAGAACTCAGCAGAGGAGGACAAAGGGTTTGATTAGGACAGGGAAAATGGAGTACGAGAAGAAGCTTGCAGGGAACATTAAGGCGGATTGCAAAAGTTTCTATAGGTATGTAAAGAGAAAAAGGTTGGTGAAGACAAACGTAGGTCCCCTGCAGTCAGAATCAGGGGAAGTCATAATGGGGAACAAAGAAATGGCGGATCAATTGAACAAGTACTTTGGTTCGGTATTCACTAAGGAGGATACAAACAACCTTCCGGATATAAAAGGGGTCAGAGGGTCTAGTAAGGAAGAGGAACTGAGGGAAATCTTTATTAGTCGGGAAATTGTGTTGGGGAAATTGATGGGATTGAAGGCAGATAAATCCCCAGGGCCTGATGGCCTGCATCCTAGAGTACTTAAGGAGGTGGCCTTGGAAATAGCGGATGCATTGACAGTCATTTTCCAACATTCCATTGACTCTGGATCAGTTCCTATGGAGTGGAGGGTAGCCAATGTAACCCCACTTTTTAAAAAAGGAGGGAGAGAGAAAACAGGGAATTATAGACCGGTCAGCCTGACCTCAGTAGTGGGTAAAATGATGGAATCAATTATTAAGGATGTCATAGCAGTGCATCTGGAAAATGGTGACATGATAGGTCCAAGTCAGCATGGATTTGTGAAAGGGAAATCATGCTTGACAAATCTTCTGGAATTTTTTGAGGATGTTTCCAGTAAAGTGGACAAAGGAGAACCAGTTGATGTGGTATATTTGGACTTTCAGAAGGCTTTCGACAAGGTCCCACACAAGAGATTAATGTGCAAAGTTAAAGCACATGGGATTGGGGGTAGTGTGCTGACGTGGATTGAGAACTGGTTGTCAGACAGGAAGCAAAGAGTAGGAGTAAACGGGTACTTTTCAGAATGGCAGGCAGTGACTAGTGGAGTGCCGCAAGGTTCTGTGCTGGGGCCCCAGCTGTTTACATTGTACATTAATGATTTAGACGAGGGGATTAAATGCAGTATCTCCAAATTTGCGGATGATACTAAGTTGGGTGGCAGTGTGAGCTGCGAGGAGGATGCTATTAGGCTGCAGAGTGACTTGGATAGGTTAGGTGAGTGGGCAAATGCATGGCAGATGAAGTATAATGTGGATAAATGTGAGGTTATCCACTTTGGTGGTAAAAACAGAGAGACAGACTATTATCTGAATGGTGACAGATTAGGAAAAGGGAAGGTGCAACGAGACCTGGGTGTCATGGTACATCAGTCATTGAAGGTTGGCATGCAGGTACAGCAGGCGGTTAAGAAAGCAAATGGCATGTTGGCCTTCATAGCGAGGGGATTTGAATACAGGGGCAGGGAGGTGTTGCTACAGTTGTACAGGGCCTTGGTGAGGCCACACCTGGAGTATTGTGTACAGTTTTGGTCTCCTAACTTGAGGAAGGACATTCTTGCTATTGAGGGAGTGCAGCGAAGGTTCACCAGACTGATTCCCGGGATGGCGGGACTGACCTATCAAGAAAGATTGGATCAATTGGGCTTGTATTCACTGGAGTTCAGAAGAATGAGAGGGGACCTCATAGAAACGTTTAAAATTCTGACGGGTTTAGACAGGTTAGATGCAGAAAGAATGTTCCCAATGTTGGGGAAGTCCAGAACCAGGGGTCACAGTCTGAGGATAAGGGGTAAGCCATTTAGGACCGAGATGAGGAGAAACTTCTTCACCCAGAGAGTGGTGAACCTGTGGAATTCTCTACCACAGAAAGTAGTTGAGGCCAATTCACTAAATATATTCAAAAGGGAGTTAGATGAAGTCCTTACTACTCGGGGGATCAAGGGTTATGGCGAGAAAGCAGGAAGGGGGTACTGAAGTTTCATGTTCAGCCATGAACTCATTGAATGGCGGTGCAGGCTAGAAGGGCTGAATGGCCTGCTCCTGCACCTATTTTCTATGTTTCTATTAGGGGGAGCTCCATATTTCACTTCTCCCTTCTTAATGAAGAAGTAAGCATAACAAAATAATCATTATAAATAATTTGCATAGTTATACACAACAATAGATAGGGACTTATTTTTCCATATTTATAAATCAAACTTAACCACTGGTTTTCTGTTTCAAAGAGGATATCTTCGGCCTTGAACAGAAATTTCCAAACTTGGTGTCGAACTTAGACTCATTCTAGGCTGATCCTGAGGAGAGTTTTCCTCCATGCATAACCCTTGATCTACAGTTTGACTCTCTGCAACTTCAGACTGTTTGTCTGCCTGACTCGGACTCAGACTTAACATCTGACTTTCTTTTGGACTTGTTTCTAGTACATCTGATGTAGGATTTTCTACTGGTACTCTACTTGTAACAAAACTATCTGACTCATCAGAAATAATCAAATAATTCCAACTTCCAACTCCTTCCACATCTGTAGGTAAAATATGATCAATGTGAACAAATCTAACCTTTCCATGATCAAACATCTTTATCAAATATGGTTGAGGGCCACATATATTCACTACTCTTCCTGGTAACCACTTTAACCATTTATGGTGATGGTTCTTTACTCTCACCTTCTGATTCAATTTCACATTTCCCTCTCTTTTGAGTTTTAAAATAACTCACACTTGTGAGCAGTCATTCATACTCTGTGCTCTTCTAGCCATTTGAGCACTTCATTCAACATGCTATTATGCATTTTCCTGTTTGGTGCTGAAATGAGTATATCATCTAAATAACATACTACCTCTTTAGTGCCTTGCAAAATCTGGTTCATCACCCATTGGAATACGGCAGGGGTGAAAGATACTCCAAATGGTAGCCTATTAATTTGATATAGGCCTAGATGAGTATTTATAGTCAAGCATGACTTGGACTCCTTATCTAGTTCAAGTTGTAAGTAGGCATTTGTCAGATCTAACTTTGAGAAGATCTGGCCACCTGTTAGCGTTATGAACACATCTTCTGTATTTGGCAATGTATTGGGTAGATTACCCTCTAGAACTTGGTTTATGGTTACTTTATAATCACCACACAACCTTATCTTACCATCGGACTTAGGTACAACAACAATGGGTGTAGCACAATTACTTAGATCTATCTTAGAGATAATGTTCTCGGTTTCTAGTCTTCTGAGTGCTTGCTCAACTTTCTCTTTGAGTGCGTATGGTACGGGACGTGGCTTCCAATAAACTGGTCTAACATCCTTCTGTACCCTGTAGGGAATCCAGAAATCCGAAACTACGCCACCCAAGTGATAGATATTTTACGAAATTACAAACACACACATACACAAGATGGCTGTACAGGAACTTGTCATATGACCTTGTGACATGATGCTTTTATTATATACATCAGCAGTTGCATTATCACAGTAGTCCACTAGGTGGAGCAGTAGTCCACTAGGGGAGCTCTATATTGCAGCCACCGCCTAGAGCTTTCAGGCGTTTGTGGAGGGAGGTAACACAGCACATGTCTGCAAGGAGCTCGGTGCCCAGAACAGCGACACAATGTTGCACGAAGTTGAATGACCTCACTCAGGTCGTCAGGGTGAGTAACCTTTCTATTAACCTTACAATGCCATAATATGAACCTCACTGTCTCACACAATGTACAGTCTGTGCAGTACCTGTTCCTTCACTATGTGTACCAGCCAATGCTCCTCATTGCTGAAGAGAGCTGCAAAGTTCCACCTCAGTTCAGCAGCCATACCCTGGGCCTCCATGCATAGCTCTCCTTAATCCGTATTCAGCCTCACCCCTCCTCTACTACCTTTCCCACATTACAATACTGACTACACTTCAAAAGTGGCTGTAAAGCACTTTGAAATGTCTGGTGGTCGTGAAAGGCGTCATATCAATGAAAGTCTTTCTTTCTTTTTGTTGATATGTGTTGAAAAACTTAAGCATTACCCATACTCTGAGAAACATAGAAACATAGAAAATAGGTGCAGGAGTAGGCCATTCGGCCCTTCGAGCCTGCACCACCATTCAATAAGATCATGGCTGATCATTCCTTCAATACTCCTTTCATGTTTTCTCTCCATACCCCTTGATCCCTTTAGCCGTAAGGGCCATATCTAACTCCCGTAGCTGGTAGCCACCAAATCCTACTGTTCACACAGCCACTCTGCACAGCTACTGATAGTCAAATGGACATATGCCCATTTCCATACAATAGCAGCTATTCAACTCTGCAAGGCACATGTAGTAGTTGATTAGCTTGTTCTGTTTGTTATTGCAGGCGAAACTCACTCACAAAAGGTGAGAACAAATGCAGACTGGAGGAGGGGAGCCTGAGCTCCACATCCTCATGGGCGCACAAGTGGGAACGGTCGTGGCCAGGGAAGCCAAGTTCCCTCGGGACAGTGACGGTATGTTCATCCTCTTTCCCTCTTATATGAGACCATTTACCTCTGTAACCACATGCCTTTCCCACGTTACATATAAATGTCCTATGTCACCTCCTTCTTCCCTTCCTGCCCCCTCCCCCACTGCTAACCACAATTGTGTGTCGCATTGTGACAGATAATGAGGCAGAAGTGCAACAGCCTGTCTGTGAGGTGTCCACCTCCAACGATGGGGGAGACGAGGAGGAAGGGGATGACAGTTCTGCGCCAGTCCGGCAGGATCCATCTGCTCCAGACAGTGGGGACATCACCTCGGTGGACGAGCCGATCTTCCTGGGGTTTGAGAAGCCTGACGTTCCTGGACAAGGTTGCCTGCAGCAACGCCAAGCATGAAGGGAAGCTCGGGGGCCAGCTCATCGGAGGGTGAGTTGGCGCCTGAGTCCTGCTGAGCGTCATTCAGATGTGGACCTGGATTTGTAGGGTATAGCGAGAATCTCGGGATAAACCATGACCTTATGGGTGCATTGGCAAGGGTCCTGCATAACATGGATGCACTTGTTGTGAGGTTGGGGGAGGCCGCCTCAAGCATTGCCTGTGCCTCTGAGCATCCCATTGAGCCCATCCTTGGCAAGTACCAAAGGATATTGGAATCGAAGAGCGACCATGGGGACCCAGAGCCATGGCTGGTGTGGCAGTAGCTATTACAGCACAGGCCGAAGCTACACAAAGCGTTCATGATGTGATGCAGTCATCAGTCTGCTGCGTTGCAGACTCAGTCTGCTCTCACCCAGACTCAGATTGATACCACACAAGCACTGACTGCCGCCATCGTCTCTGGATTCCCCACAGTCCAATGGGGAACTCATGGTGCCGAAGCAGGCCAGCAATCTGTGCTGCGGATGATAAGGCTCTACCCCGGGGAGTGCCAGTGTGTCGATGGAAATGGAAGGTGCAGTCCTCTCTCACGATGGCAGCATTCTGGCTCCCACCACTGCCACTCCGCCTTTGCACCTGCTGCGGTCTGCACTGCACCCATGCCAGACTGCAACTGCCCATGCTGAGGTGGTGCAGTTCGCAGTTGGGCCTTCCAGGCCCAGAGCTGGGTCAGGGCGTCCTGCTAGGCCATCTGCAGTCTCTGCCTCACAGACACAGCAGCCTTCAAACAGCCTTGCTGCAGGCACTGCGGCCACAATAAGGAGGTGCACTGGGCATGGGAGGTGGCGGGGGAGAAGGAAAGGGGTGGGAAATATGCGAGCAAGTCCCAATTAGGACTTTTCCGACCATGGGCAGATGTCCACATCTTGAAAGTAAATATAATTGTACATATTTTGTTGCTGATGTTTGATGCCTGTTATTTGTGAAAGGGACTTTGCATAATATGGTTCATCGGAGCTGGTCTTGCATTTCAGATGGGAGGAGCATTTGTATGTATATTCATGAAGTTACTTGTGTTACAGGGGCATTTGTTACATTCTTTATTGGTTGCTGGTGAAGGGTTATTGGTGTGCTGCTTGAGGGCACAATCTTGTTCGAGATAATAAAATGCTGATTTGACCGTTTGCATTGCCATCATGTGTATTAATTGAGAATTTCATGGAGCTGCGCCATGAGTCTAGCACATAGTGATGTGACTATGAGGCCCAGTTGTCATCTGGTCATTGATTCATCAGAATCGATGCAGGATGAAGCACTGATGTGCAGCCCTTGCAGTGTGAGCACTGGCACGGTGCCTCCTCCATGGCTGCTGATCCTCCTCCTCATCTGCCTCGCCATGCTGTGTATCGTTATGCTCCTCTTCCTCTTCCTCCTCCTGAGGTAGAGCTGCAATCCCCAGTGGCAATGCCTGGGCCCTTATAATGGCCAGGTTGTGCAGCATGCAGCAGACCACAATGACGGTCGAGACTTGATCAGGGGAGTATTGAAGGCTGCCTCCAGAGTGTGTCAAAGCATTAGAAACGCTGCTTTAGCACCCGATAGTTTGCTCTATGAGGTTCTGTTTGGCTGCATGGCTCTCATTGTACCGATGCTCAGCACGGGTGTTGGGCTTGAGGAGGGGTGTCATGAGCCAGGCGGCTAGAGCATAGCCTTTGTTGCTGAGCAGCCAGACGTGGCCTTGATGTGGTGGCTGTAAGAGTCGTGGCACAGTGCTCTCCCGCAGGATGAAAGCATCATGTGCACTGCCAGGATAGCGGGCATTCACAGTGAGAGAGTGGTAGCCCTTGCAGTTGCAAAACACCTCTGCATTCTGATGTGGTGCACGCAATACCACGTAGGTGCAATCAATGGCAGTCTGAACCATTGGAAAGCCACATGACCATTCTTTCTGTTTCTCTCTTGTCATAGGAAACTTTATGTATTCCATTCTCCTGCGGTAGAGGGCATCTATGACTTTGCGGATGCAGCAATGAGCAGCAAATTGCGACACGCTGCAGATGTTCCCTAGAAACTGAGTGCCACAGTGACCTTTACTGCGATGTATAGTAAAGTCCTGGTCCCGATATCAGCCTCTAGGTCTGGCTGCAGGAGGTGGCATAGCTCAGTGACGACCTCCTTGTGAAACCGCAGCCTTCTAATACACTGTTCCTCAGACACGTCCAGGTATGACAAGTATTCCCGATAAACCCATGGGGATAAGACCTCCTGTCCCAACATCTACAGGGTCTCCTCATTCATGGCCTCATGTTCCCAATCTCCCTTCTCTGTAGATGCCGACTACCAATAGCTTGGAGGAGGCGTCAGTGGCGTAATAGCACTACACCCATCAAATGCACACCTAAAATCATTACTTAACTGTAACTTTGAAGACAATCTGCCGCAGCATCCAAGAGGTTCACACACTGTGCTATGTGGAAATATAGAACTCACAGTTACCTCTGAGTAATCCGATTGCTCATCCCTTTAAAGACCCTCCCGGCATCGCCCAAAGATGCTGGGACTGCCTGCTTTCTCAGCTTGTTCAACGGCTGCTGGTAAGTGAGAAGCACAAACCGAATTTGGCATCCGGGGCGCTAGCGGGGCATTGCAGCGTAATGACATCATGATCTGGTTGGCGTTAGAGGGCAAGGTGGTAACTTTGAGCGTCGCCAGTAAAAGTGAACCGAATGTCGCGGGTGCCTCTAAAATCTCCGCGGCTGTGCGTTAAACCATGAGCAACGCTTTACCGCCACTCTGGGGCACTAACGGGAGGTGATACCAAGCCGAATTTCTCACCCTAAAACTTGTATATATTGAACAGTTTTCATGTCCTCAGGATGGTTCAAATGATTTGCAGCCAATAAATTACTTTTGAACTGTAGTTGCTGTTGTTATGTATGCCAATGCAGTAGACAATGTGTGTACAGCATGGTTACACAAATGGAAATGAGGCAACTGATTAATTAATCCATTCTTGTGATTTTTTTTGATGCAGAATTCCTTGCTCTTCTTCAAAAAAAGTACCTTGCCTTCTTTTACTTCCACCTGAACAGGCAAAATGGTGACTATCACCGAGTTCTTTATATCCATTATTTATAACAGGCAGAATGGGCTACGGTTTAACATCTCATCTGCAAGGCGCCACCTTCAGCTGAGCAGCACCCCCTTTAGTACTACAATGATGCATCAGTCTCGATTATAGGGGGAATTTCCCCTGGAATTCTTCCACTTCTCCTTTTTGTGCAAGTTGTGGAGTGGGACTTCCTACAACTTTCTGTATCAGAGACAAGAGTGCTATCACTAAGCCAGGCTGACAACCAGCACAAATATGGAACCAATTCTATTGGAAGGTGTTTTGCAACATAAAAGCAATCTAAATGGCAATCACAATATTGAAATATTATCATCATCATAGACAGTCCCTCGAAACAAGGATGACTTGCTTCCACGCCAAAAACGGATGCGTTCACAGGTGTTTCAATGAAGGAACGCATATTCCAGATCCCGAACTACATCCTGAACATAAGAACATAAGAACATAAGAAATAGGAGCAGGAGTTGTCCATATGGCCCCTCGAGCCTGCTCCGCCATTCAATAAGATCATGGCTGATCTGATCATGGACACAGCTCCACTTTCCTGCCTGCTCCCCATAACCCCTTATCCCCTTATCGATTAAGAAACCATCTCTTTCTGTCTTAAATTTATTCAATGTCCCAGCTTCCACAGCTCTCTGAGGCAGCGAATTCCACAGATTCACAACCCTCTGAGAGAAGAAATTTCTCTTCATCTCTGTTTTAAATGGGCAGCCCCTTATTCTAAGATCGTGCCCTTGGAAGATGCCTGTGTGTGGATTTTTTTTAACGTGTGGTGGCTGTTGCACACCAGCTACCACACAGGCTTGACAGAGCTAGGTCTTGGTCCAGTGGCAAGGATTACCCAAGACGACTGGAGACCAGCTCTGCTGCACACCTATCGCAGTGTGGGCTGGCCCGTGCTGCCCCTGGGCCCTCGCCTCTTCTGGCCCCGAACTCATGCCTCTCCCGGGTCCCGATCACATTCTTCTACATTCTCTCACCACTACTTCGCCCCGGCCTCGCCGTTCCTGCTGTACCTGCCCACGCTCCAATCATCGACCTGGACCTTGATGCAAGTGAGATTGAAATATATATATAAAAGGACTAACTATTTGTACTGCACTTTTTTGACAGACAGCCATCCATCCAGCCCTGTCCCCCATTGCCCGTACTGCACTTTTTTGACCTACAGGCGACAAGGCTTGTCCTCCTCCTGGTCAGAAGCGTGGTGCCGAGCAACAGGACCTGAGGCTCCGACTCTCTCTGCCCACCCCCCGCCGGCCTGGCCGATGGCGGCAGTCCTGGGCCTGGAAGTGGGACCCTGCGATCAGTCTGACCACATTGTTGTTCCATGGGTTCTTCGACCGAGCTGTTGCTCCTCTGCAAGCCTGCTCCTCTGACCGACCATCAACCGGGCCTCCCGCTGAACCGTGAGTCCCGAGCAGTGGCGGCAGTAGGGGAAGAGCAGTGGCAGTGGCGGCGGCGGGCGGCCAGGGCTGGAGGGGGGTGGGGGAGAGAGATTGTGGGGGGGGGAGAGAGAGAGAGAGAGAGAGAGAGAGTGAGAGCTTGGGGGGAGGGAGAGATAGAGAGATAGAGACTGGGGGCAGGGGGAGAGAGAGAGAGATTGGGAGGAGGATGAGAGAGAGGGAGAGACTGGGGGGAAGGGGGGAAGAGAGATTGTGGAGCGGGGAGAGAGAGAGATTTGGGGGAGAGAGAGAGATTGGGGGGAGAGAGAGAGATTGGGGGGAGAGAGAGAGATTGGGAGAAGGGAGAGAGAGAGAGCCTGGGGGTGGGAAGAGAGATTGAGAGAGCTTGGGCGGGGGAAGAGAATGGCTGGGGGGGCAGAGAGGCTGTGGCGGGGGGGGGTGTGAGAAAGAGGCTGGGGGGAGAGAGAGGCTGGGGGGTGAAAGAGAGGCTGGGGGGTGAGAGAGAGGTGGGGGGGGAAAGAGAGGTTGCAGGGAGAGAGAGACTGGGGGAGGGAGAGAGAGACATGGGGTGGGGGTCGGAGGGGTGGGGGGGTCAGAGATCGGAGATGAGAGAAGGAACTCAGGAAAGATGGATCACATTCTTCCAACCCCCTGCAAGGGACATCATTGGAGTGGAAGAAATCCAGAAGTCACGACACTGTCACAATTCACTTCATACCCAATAAATCTGTTAACAATCCATACGCAATGTCCCATCTGTGGTGGGGGGGGTGCGGGGGTGCGGTGGAGAAGCATGAACTTGCGCTGGGGTAAGGCAATTTGGCTGGGGGAGGGATGAACTTGGACTGGGGTACTGGAATTTGACTGGCCCTTGCTGTCTTCTGGGGAGCTCTGACCTCTGTCGCTTCCGAAAGTCAAAGTGGATCGAGTTACAATTTGCAAAGTCAGTGAGACCTTGGGATGGGCGGTTCCAGTGATACATTCCTGTGAAACTCCAGGGTGTGGCTTATCCTCAAAGGGGACCAATCAGAAACAAAGGGTGAAGCATGGGGGCCATTTTGGCAGTACAAATAAACGTGTCCGTATATAATACACTAAAAACAAACATTATAAAGGTCAAGTCCTCCTTGCAGGTAAGGGCTACCATGTCATCACCTTCAGCTGTTCTTAAAATTCCTTCAAAACAAGTTCCTATAGCCATTATTTCTGCATATGTAATAATGCAGGTCAAATTATTTTATATAATCATGCAATAACGTTTTTGCAGTATATGAATTTTAAAATGAAAAACAGTTACTAGAAAAGGATGCATTCATTGCAAGCCATTAGCAATGAGTTAGATTTCCTCTAGATTTATATTCGAGAAACATGGTCCATTTACAATGACTGTTTTAGAGGAAAGCTGATGAGTGTGAAAATCTTTATAGGCTCTGAAAACCACAGCAAACATATGAGGAATGTGTATAGGAAAACAGCAGTGACTATTTCTGGTTTTAAATCTGACTAAAACAATTTGCAGTAATAAATGACATATTTAAGATTACAGCATACTAATCTTAACCATTGTACTCAGTGTAATACTGTGTACATTAATTTGAATCAAAATTTAGAGCGGTCAATAAATCCTCAAACGAGACCAAAGGATCTAAAACTAGTTATGTGAGTCCATTTAAACAGCATTTTGAAAATCACTGTTAATACAGCACTGACACTGAAATCAAAATTAGATTCACCTCCCCCAGCAGTTCCATTATTTTGTTATAGTGTCTATCCCAGAGTTCTTTATATCCATTATTTATGTATCTTGGAAACCTTCCTTTTAAAATTATCCTATATATTTCCTCAATTTATTTCTGTAAGGTCATGGGGAAGATTTATTATTTTGCAGGTGTTCATGGTGAAGAGCGATTTCAAGAACAACTACAATCTCAATATGACCTACCCATAGATTGCACGGCTTCACCATGTGTTTCCTTACATCAAATTAAGAAACAGTTCCTGCTGCAAACAGGAAGGAGAAAGGTTTATTGTGATATGTCAAAAGCTTCATTTGCCTTCAACAAAACTGTAACTTTTCCCATTACTGCAGTGGTAATAAGTAAATTAACCTTGTGGAAATTGGGTGGGGGGGGGTGTTAAATTAGAAAAGAGGTGTGGGGATCACAGTACAAGATTAACCTACGCCCATTCATTGTGTTGCAGGCAGCATGATAAATGTGTGTTACCTGCTGTTTTAAATGAGTGCTGCGTGCAGCCAGGGCTGCCAATGCTGTTCATTTGCTTTTGCATTACCAGGGGGCCTGATATTGCGAGTGGCAACCACTACTTAAAGGCAGCCTGCACCTCTTAAAGCGGAGGTGCATTGCGGCTGGAAGAAGACTCGGGAGTCGTTTGAAAACAATATATTGAAGAATGGCTGAGCATGCACCAAGATTTTCTTACAATGCAATGGAGGTCTTGGTGCAAGACGTGAGGGAAGAGACATTCTGTATCTGCGGAGGGGGGAGGGCAGGGTGGGGGGAGCCGCAGATGGTCCTCCAGCCATATGCTCAGAAGGCATTACAAGAAGTACTTGTGAAGGTCAACGCCAAGAGTATAGTTCCAAGAACATGGATGCAGTGCAGGAAGAAATTTAACGATCTGACATGAATTGTCAAGATGAGTGAGTTCAATCTTCAAATGGCATAGCCTACTGTAATGTATGAATGAAGAATCTGACGAGATACTGTGAGCTCAAAGTAAAGTGTGACCTGAGTCTTTTATTACAGGTCTCCAGAGTGCCTCTCCAGCCTGTTAGGCCTCCTTAAGTACAGGTGCTCGCAAGGGATAGTGGAATCCCTTGGGATTCCAGGGGATGAGCCCTCTGATGGCTACACAAGTTATTTACCGGTTTACATATATGACAACACTCCCCTCCAAAGTCAATAGTGTAACTATTTACAAGGTGAGTCGATCTGGGGCCTTTCTTTCCCTGGTTGATTGTCTCGGTGCAAATGCTGGTTTTGGTGAATAGTTTGTTGTGCCCTCGCTGGGCTGCTGTACAGCTGGCCTTGCTGGGCTGTCTGATGTGGTGAGTCCTGCTGGGCTGCTGCAGATGATGGGTTCTGCTTCGTGGTCAACCACAGTGTCGGTTGCCACTGGTGTGTATGTTGGGGGGGGGGGGGTCAAAGAAGGTAGGGTCCAATGTGGGTTGCTCTGGATAGTCCGTGAATCTGAGTTTGATTTGGTCCAAGTGTTTCCAGTGGATGAGTCCATTTGAAAGTTTGACCCGAAACACCCTACTCCCCTCTTTGGCCACAACAGTGCCGGGAAGCCACTTGGGACCTTGTCCATAGTTCAACACAAATACAGGATCATTGATTTCAATTTTGCGTGACACATTTGCGCTATCATGATATGTACTTTGTTGAAGCCGCCTTCCCTTTACCTGTTCATGTAGATCAGGGTGGATTAACGAGATCCTTGTCTGAAGTGCCCGTTTCATGAGCAGTTCAGCGGGTGGAATCCCAGTAGGGTCTCGTGCGGTAGCTAAGCAGGACTCGAAATAGGCAAGTCTGCAGTGAGCCTTCAGTTACCCTCTTCAAGCTCTGCTTGATGGTTTGCACTGCTCTCTCTGTCTAACCGTTGGATGCTGGTTTGAAAGGGGCAGATGTAACATGTTTGATCCCATTACGGGTCATGAACTCTTTGAACTCGGCACTGGTGAAACATGGCCCGTTTTCGCTCACAAGGACATCAGGCAGGCCGTGCGTGGCAAACATGGTCCGCAGGCTTTCAGTGGTGGCGGCGGACGTGCTTGCCGACATTATCTCACATTCAATCCATTTGGAGTACGCATCTACAACCACATGGAATATTTTACCCAAAAACGGGTCGGCATAGTCGACATGGACCCTGGACCATGGTCTGGAGGGCTAAGACCATAAGCTTAGTGGCGCCTCCCTGGGAGCATTGCTTAACTGCGAGCATGTATTACATTTCTGCACATGGGACTCTAAGTACACATCAATACCGGGCCACCACACGTGGGATCGGGCTATCGCTTTCATCATTACAATGCCTGGGTGTGTACTGTGGGTGTTGTGTATCTGTAAAGCATGCCTTGGGAGCACTGTATATAAGCCGGCCCCTAAGGCCTGTTCCTCACTCTGGAGTGCCTTATTAAAGACTGAGATCACTGTTACTTTAACCCCACTGTGTGCAGCCTCATCTGTGTTAGGAATACAATAACTGGCGACGAGAATACGAATCCAACGCAAAGATGCAGCAAACTGTGGGCATCCTGGAGAAGTTCTCGGAGGGCGAGGACTGGGAAGCCTATGTCGATTGGATCGACCAGTACTTTGTAGCCAACAAGCTGGACGGAGAAGGAAGCGCTGCAAAAAGGAGAGCGGTTCTCCTCACGGTCTGCGGGGCACCGACCTACAGCCTCATAAAGAATCTTCTGGCTCCAGTGAAACCCACAGATAAGTCGTATGAGGAGCTGTGTACACTGGTTCGGGAGCATCTTAACCTGAGGGAGAGCATGCTGATGGCGAGGTAAAAATAAAAAGGGGAAGGTGGCTCAACCGTGGCTATCTAGGGAAATCAGGGATAGTATTAAAGCCAAGGAAGTGGCATACAAATTGGCCAGAAATAGCAGCGAACCTGGGGACTGGGAGAAATTTAGAACTCAGCAGAGGAGGACAAAGGGTTTGATTAGGACAGGGAAAATGGAGTACGAGAAGAAGCTTGCAGGGAACATTAAGGCGGATTGCAAAAGTTTCTATAGGTATGTAAAGAGAAAAAGGTTGGTGAAGACAAACGTAGGTCCCCTGCAGTCAGAATCAGGGGAAGTCATAACGGGGAACAAAGAAATGGCGGATCAATTGAACAAGTACTTTGGTTCGGTATTCACTAAGGAGGATACAAACAACCTTCCGGATATAAAAGGGGTCAGAGGGTCTAGTAAGGAAGAGGAACTGAGGGAAATCTTTATTAGTCGGGAAATTGTGTTGGGGAAATTGATGGGATTGAAGGCAGATAAATCCCCAGGGCCTGATGGCCTGCATCCTAGAGTACTTAAGGAGGTGGCCTTGGAAATAGCGGATGCATTGACAATCATTTTCCAACATTCCATTGACTCTGGATCAGTTCCTATGGAGTGGAGGGTAGCCAATGTAACCCCACTTTTTAAAAAAGGAGGGAGAGAGAAAACAGGGAATTATAGACCGGTCAGCCTGACCTCAGTAGTGGGTAAAATGATGGAATCAATTATTAAGGATGTCATAGCAGTGCATCTGGAAAATGGTGACATGATAGGTCCAAGTCAGCATGGATTTGTGAAAGGGAAATCATGCTTGACAAATCTTCTGGAATTTTTTGAGGATGTTTCCAGTAAAGTGGACAAAGGAGAACCAGTTGATGTGGTATATTTGGACTTTCAGAAGGCTTTCGACAAGGTCCCACACAAGAGATTAATGTGCAAAGTTAAAGCACATGGGATTGGGGGTAGTGTGCTGACGTGGATTGAGAACTGGTTGTCAGACAGGAAGCAAAGAGTAGGAGTAAACGGGTACTTTTCAGAATGGCAGGCAGTGACTAGTGGAGTGCCGCAAGGTTCTGTGCTGGGGCCCCAGCTGTTTACATTGTACATTAATGATTTAGACGAGGGGATTAAATGCAGTATCTCCAAATTTGCGGATGATACTAAGTTGGGTGGCAGTGTGAGCTGCGAGGAGGATGCTATTAGGCTGCAGAGTGACTTGGATAGGTTAGGTGAGTGGGCAAATGCATGGCAGATGAAGTATAATGTGGATAAATGTGAGGTTATCCACTTTGGTGGTAAAAACAGAGAGACAGACTATTATCTGAATGGTGACAGATTAGGAAAAGGGAAGGTGCAACGAGACCTGGGTGTCATGGTACATCAGTCATTGAAGGTTGGCATGCAGGTACAGCAGGCGGTTAAGAAAGCAAATGGCATGTTGGCCTTCATAGCGAGGGGATTTGAATACAGGGGCAGGGAGGTGTTGCTACAGTTGTACAGGGCCTTGGTGAGGCCACACCTGGAGTATTGTGTACAGTTTTGGTCTCCTAACTTGAGGAAGGACATTCTTGCTATTGAGGGAGTGCAGCGAAGGTTCACCAGACTGATTCCCGGGATGGCGGGACTGACCTATCAAGAAAGATTGGATCAATTGGGCTTGTATTCACTGGAGTTCAGAAGAATGAGAGGGGACCTCATAGAAACGTTTAAAATTCTGACGGGTTTAGACAGGTTAGATGCAGAAAGAATGTTCCCAATGTTGGGGAAGTCCAGAACCAGGGGTCACAGTCTGAGGATAAGGGGTAAGCCATTTAGGACCGAGATGAGGAGAAACTTCTTCACCCAGAGAGTGGTGAACCTGTGGAATTCTCTACCACAGAAAGTAGTTGAGGCCAATTCACTAAATATATTCAAAAGGGAGTTAGATGAAGTCCTTACTACTCGGGGGATCAAGGGTTATGGCGAGAAAGCAGGAAGGGGGTACTGAAGTTTCATGTTCAGCCATGAACTCATTGAATGGCGGTGCAGGCTAGAAGGGCTGAATGGCCTGCTCCTGCACCTATTTTCTATGTTTCTATGTTTCTATGTATCGGTCCTACACGTGTCAGCGATCTGAAGGTCAGGAAGTGGTGAGCTACGTCGCCGAGCTAAAGCGACTTGCAGGACAATGTGAGTTTGATGGCTACCTAGAGCAAATGCTCAGAGACTTTGTTGTACTGGGCATTGACCACGAGACCATCCTATGAAAACTTTTGACTGTAGAGACACCGACCCTCAGTAAGGCAATTGCGATTGCACAGGCGTTTATGTCCACCAGTGATAACACCAAACAAATCTCTCAGCACACAAGTGCTAGCAATGTTCACAAATTAACTGGAACTGTGTTTGCGAGCAGAAATGTGCAGGGCAGAACCCATGAGTCTGCAGCTGCCAGCAGGCCTCAGGTGACCTAGATGACTCAGAGTCCCCATCAAAGGATGAATGCAAGACAATTCACACCTTGTTGGCGATGTGGAGGCTTCCATTCAGCCTATTCATGCCGCTTCAAAGGGTATGTTTGCAAAAGCTGTGGAACAATGGGGCACCTCCAACGAGCTTGCAAACGAGCTGCAAGCTCTGCAAAACCTGCTAACCACCACGTGGCAGAGGAAGATCGGTCCATGGTGGATCAAAGCAATTTCGAACCTTAGAGAGAGGAAGCAGATGCTGAAGTACACGGGGTGCACACATTTTTGACGAAATGTCCACCTATAATGCCAAACGTAAAATTGAATGGCTTACCCGTAACCATGGAACTGGAGACTGGCACTAGCCAATCCATCATGAGTAAAAAGATGCTTGAGAGACTGTGGTGCAACAAGGCACTCAGACTAGCCCTGAGCCCCATCCACACGAAACTGAGAACGTACACCAAAGAGCTCATCACTGTCCTGGGCAGCGCAATGGTCAAGGTCATCTACGAGGGCACGGTGCACAAACTGCCACTCTGGATTGTCCCAGGCGATGGCCCCACACTGCTTGGAAGGAGCTGGCTGGGCAAAATCTGCTGGAACTGGGATGACATCCGAGCGCTATCACATGTCGATGAGGCTTCGTGTACACAGGTTCTAAACAAATTTCCTTCCCTTTTTGAGCCAGGCATTGGAAACTTTTCCAGGGTGAAGGTGCAGATCCACTTGGTCCCAGAGGCATGACCCATTCACCACAAGGCGCGAGCGGTACCTCATATGATGAGGGAGAGAGTGGAAATCAAGCTGGACAGGCTGCAATGCGAGGGCATCATCTCCCCACTGGAATTCAGCGAGTGGGCCAGCCCGATTGTTCCAGTACTCAAAAGTGATGGCACGATCAGGATTTGCAGCGATTATAAAGTAACTATTACTCATTTCTTGCTACATGTCCAATACCCGCTACCTAAGGCAGACGACCTATTTGCGACACTGGCAGGATGCAAGACGTTCACCAAGCTTGACCTGACTTTGGCCTACATGATGCAGGAGATGGAGGAGTCTTCAAAGGGCCTCATCTGCATCAACATGCACAAGGGACTGTTCATCTACAACAGGTTCCCGTTTGGAATTTGGCTGCAGCAATCTTCCAGAGGAACATGGAGAGTCTACTCAAGTCGGTACCACACACGGTGGTCTTTCAGGACGACCTATTGGTCATGGGTCAGGACATCGCCGAGCACCTATAAAACCTGGAGGAGGTCCTCCAGCGACTGGATCGCATAGGGCTGCGGCTGAAGAGGTCGAAATGCGTCTTCATGGCAACAGAAGTGGAGTTTTTGGGGAGAAAGATCACGGCGGACGGCATTCGGCCCACAGACGCCAAGACAGAGGCTATCACGAATGCGCCCAGGCCACAGAACGTCACGGAGCTGCGGTCGTTCCTGGGACTCCTCAACTATTTTAGTAACTTCCTACCGGGGTTAAGCACCCTTTTAGAGCCCCTACATGTGTTATTGCGCAAAGGTGAGAACTGGGTATGGGGGAAAAAAACAAGTAATTGCTTTTGAGAAAGCCAGAAACATTTTATGCTCCAACAAGCTGCTTGTATTGTATAACCCATTTAAAAGACTTGTGCAAGCATGTGATGCATCATCATATGGAGTCGGGTGTGTATTACAACAAGCTAACATTGCGGGGAAGTTGCAACCTGTTGCCTATGCTTCCAGGAGCTTGTCTAAGGCCGAGAGGGCCTATAGCATGATTGAGAAAGAGGCATTAGCGTATGTGTTTGGGGTAATGAAAATGCATCAGTACCTGTTTGGCCTCAAATTTGAGCTGGAAACCGATCACAAGCCCCTCATATTCCTGTTCGCTGAAAACAAGGGAATAAATACTAATGCCTCAGCCCGCATACAAAGGTGGGCACTCGCGCCATCAGCGTATAACTATACTATCCACCACAGGCCAGGCACTGAGAACTGTGCGGATGCTCTCAGTCGTCTACCATTACCCACCACGGGGGTGGAAATGGCGCAGCCTGCAAACTTGTTGATGGTCATGGAAGCGTTTGAAAATGATAAATCACCTGTCACGGCCCGTCAGATTAGGACTTGGACCAGCCAAGATCCTCTGTTGTCCCTAGTAAAAAACTGTGTACTGCAGGGGAGCTGGGCCAGCATCCCCGTTGAAATGCAAGAGCCAATCAAGCCGTTCCAGTGGCGAAAGGACGAGCTGTCCATTCAGACAGACTGCCTGTTGTGGGATAACCGCGTAGTGTTACCAAAAAAGGGCAGGGCGACATTCATCTTGGATCTCCACAGCACACACCTTGTTATAGTAATGATGAAAGTGATAGCCAGATCCCACGTTTGGTGGCCCGGTATCGACTCTGACTTAGAGTCCTGTGTACGGCAATGCAGCGTGTGTGCTCAGTTGAGCAACGTGCCCAGAGAGGCACCACTAAGTTTGTGGCCCTGGCTCTCCAGTCCATGTTCGAGGATCTATGTCGACTATGCGGGCCCGTTTCTCGGTAAAATATTCCTGGCGGTGGTGGATGCTTTTTCAAAATGGATTGAATGTGAAATAATGTCGGGAAGCACTGCCACCATTGAAAGCCTGAGGGCCATGTTTGCCACCCACGGCCTGCCTGACATGCTGGTCAGTGACAACGGGCCATGTTTCACCAGTGCCGAATTTAAAGAATTCATGACCCGCAATGGTGTCAAACATGTCACCTCGGCCCCGTTTAAACCAACCTCCAATGGGCAGGCAGAGCGGGCAGTACAAATCATCAAACAGAGCCTTAAACGAGTCACAGAAGGTGTTATGTATTGTCCATGTACATTAAATGGATAGTTACAATGGTGCGCCACCAGGGGCACTGTGGTGGGAGACCCAAAAGTATCTGCGAGACAGAGTATAAAAGGCCGCCCACCACATCTGAAGGGCACTCTGGAGTTACACAATAAAGGACCATGGTCACAGCAGTTACTACAACACTAGACTGTGTGGAGTCAGTGATTTGAGTGCTACATACATTACAAATTGGCGACAAGGACACGGATGAGCTCTTCATGCAACCATTGCTACTTTGGGCATGCTAAAGGATTTCACAGAGGGTAATGACTGGGATGCCTTTAGGGAAAGGCTCGAGTACTATTTTATAACAAACGACCTGACAGGAAACACGAACGCACTGATGGAGAAGCGTAAGGCGATATTGCTGTCCAGTTGTGGCGATGAGGTTTACCGTCTTGTCAGGGATTTGCTGGCACCGCGAGCGCCAAGGACAAGTCATATGAGGAGCTGATTGAACTCATTTGTAACCAACTGAAACCGAAGGAGAGCATCCTCACGGCCAGGCACAAATTCTACCACCACTGCAGACCTGAGGGGCAGGATGTCACCAAATATGCTGTGGACATCAGGAGACTTGTGGCGCCGTGCGATTTTGGCACACACCTTAACAAGGCATTGCGAGATGTCTTTGTTATGAGGATTGGCCATGAGGGCCCCCTTCACAAGCTGCTATCTACTGAACCTACAGTCAGCCTGCAGCAAGCCATCAACATCAGCTGGGCATTTATGACCTCGACTTGCAGCACCAAGCAGATGATCCACACGGTCTCGAACCTGGCAGGTACCATTCACAGGATAGCGCCCGTCACGGACAAAACTGCAGAACGTGGCTCTGCCCAGGGCAGAAAGCACGGACCTCAGGGTCCTGGAACTCAGAGTCCGCCGAGGGGGGCTAATCGAGTAGCACCATGCTGGCGCTGCGGAGGAAATCATGGGGCTCACCGGTGCAGGTTTGCGGAGTATACGTGCAATACCTGCCACATGAAAGGCCACCTTCAGCGTATGTGCAAAAGAAACACAACTCACCGTGTGGCTGAGGAGATGGTAGATGATCTACTGTCCAGCAAGGAGCATTGCGGTTTGGCTCGACAGGCATCCCAACCCCAGGTGAAGAAGATGATGCGTTTGGACTGTATACGTGTACTGACGATTCGGCCCCGGTGATTGTGGAAGTCAAAATTAACGGAGTCCCAGTGAGTATGGAAGTGGCCATGGGGTCGGGTCAGTCGCTGATGAAACAGGAAACTTTTGATAAATTGTGGATCAACCCAGCTGCACGACCCAAGCTGGTCCCGGTCACGGCGAAGCTGTGCACCTATACCAAGGAACTGATACCTGTTCTTGGCAGAACGGATGTGCAGGTATCTCACGGTGGCGAGACGCACGGTTTACCTTTGTGGATCATTGCAGGCGATGGGCCGACGCTACTCGGCAGGAGATGGATGGGGAAGGTCTGTGGGAGCTGGGAAGACTTCATTCCTCCACAGACCGCTGTCCCCCGGGTTCACAGGCAGAGCCGGCCTCCACCTTCGGATCGGATGACAGCGAAGGAAGCGTGTGTGGGGTTGGGCAGAGCAGTGGCGGCCGTCGACTCTCCCCTGCAAAGTCTGAGAGTGAGAAAGAGGCGCTGGAACCAGCAGCAGCGCCGACCGAGCTGGAGAAGAGAGAAGTGCTTCGACAGGCTGCTCCAGCAGGCACCGTCGGCCCGCAGGCAGTGCGGCTCTCTCTCTCTCTCTCCGAGTTCTGCAGAGAGAGGCAGGCAGGCACCAGCAGTGCACCTAAAATGGCAGCGCCCAGTAGAAACCTCGTTGGCAAAACAAAATGGCGTCTTAAAAGGGAAATGTACCCGGGGCCTTACACCGTTGCCGGTCCCCACAAAGGGATTTTTGTAAGGGCAAAAGTGAGTCAAAATGATTACTGTGATTTGTATGACGTGATTTATGACAAGAGTTAATATTTTAATGCTAAAATGATTACTGTGATTAAAATGAATGATATGATTGGTGAAAAGAGTTAATATCACAATGCACAGTTAAGAGGGTTAATGGATCTGTGACTAACATGACTAATGGATTAATGCGATTTCTGATTTAATGTGATTTATGCAATTGTTCAGCGGCAACTATTTTCTGAGAACAAAGGCAACGCACCGTGTAAGGATTGCAAATACCACATGCTTGCACCGGATCGCAAGCATAATCTCTACATGGGGGTGGGGAAGAGCGAAGTGGATGGTCATGGACTCACACTCACAAATCAACCAGGACGAACAAGGCTGATGTTACCGGCAATTTGCTTTTGGAAATGTGGGCGGGGGAGTGAGATGTTATGTATTGTCCATGTGCATTAAATGTATAGTTACAATCGTGCGCCACAACAGGCACTGTGGTGGGAGACCCAAAAGTACCTGCGAGACAGAGTATAAAAGGCTGCCCACCACACCTGAGGGGCACTCTGGAGTTACACAATAAAGGACCAAGGTCACAGCAGTTACTACAACACCAGACTGTGTGGAGTCAGTGATTTGAGTGCTACATACATTACAGAAGGCTCACTCCAAACTCGCCTGTCCCGAGTACTGCTCAGCTATCGCACAAGACCCCACTCGCTCACAGGGGTGCCCCCGGCTGAGCTACTCATGAAAAGGACACTTAAAACCAGACTCTTGCTGGTTCACCCCAACCTGCATGATCAGGTGGCGAGCAGGCAGCAGCAACAAAATGTAAACGATGGTCGCGCCACTGTGTCACGGGAAATTGATCTGAATGAGCCTGTGTATGTGCTAAACTATGGACATGATCCCAAGTGGATCGCGGGCACGGTGATAGCTAAAGAAGGGAATAGGGTGTTTGTAGTCAAACTAGACAATGGACAAATTTGCAGAAAGCACCTGGACCAAACAAGGCTACGGTTCACAGACTGCCCTGAACAACCCACAGCAGACACAATCTTTTTCGAGCCCACAACACACACCCAAAGGATCAACGACACCACGCCGGACCAGGAAATCAAACCCATCACGTCCAACAGCCCAGCAAGGCCAGGCTCACCTAGCAACCTTGCAGGGCCAACAACACGCCAGCCCAGCGAGGGCACAGCCAACACACCAGACAGACATTTGTACCAAGGCGGTCCATCAGCAAAAGAAAGGCTTCCGACTGCCTCACCTTGTAAATAGTTTTCACTTTGACTTTGGCGGGGGAGTGATGTTGTGTATCTGTAAAGCATGCACTCCCATGTTCCGCCACCAGGGAGTGCATCCCCTGAAGCCCCAAGGGATCCCAGCATCCTTTGGGAGCACTGTATAAAAGCCGGCCCCTAAGGCCTGTTCCTCACTCTGGAGTGCCTTATTAAAGACTGAGGTCACTGTTACTTTAACCTCCCTGTGTGCAGCCTCATCTGTGTTAGGAACACAATAGTGACGAAGGTGTCCCTGCCCTTCTTGGAGACCCCGACCCGATGACCCCACAGAAGGCAGTCTTCCTGCATAGACATGTCATCTTTGCGCCGCTGGTACGGCTTTATATCTTCCTGAATTTCCAATGGGACACTAGACCAGCTCCCGTGAAGCACACCATTTTTTACTCGGGACCTTAAGGGGTCCTGGCTCGTTCAGGTTCTAGTTTGTCGGGCTGTGATGGGTGATTGCTCACTCTTGAATGCTTCCATTACCATGACTAAATCTGTGGGTTATGTCATTTCCACCCCCGTGGTGGGCAATGACAGCCTACTGAGAGCATCGGCACAGTTTTCTGTGCCTGGCCTGTGGTGGATGGCATAGTTGTATGCGGACAACGTGAGCGCCCATCTCTGGATGCAGGCCGATGCATTTGTATTTATCCCCTTACTTTCGGAAAAAAAAGGATATCAGTGGCTTATGGTCAGTTTCCAGTTCAAATTTGAGCCCAAACAGATATTGATGCATTTTCTTTACCCCATAAACACACGCTAACGCTTCTTTTTCAATCATGCTGTAGACTCTCTCAGCCTTAGACAGACTTCTGGATGCATAAGCAACCGCTTGCAATTTCCCAGATTCATTAGCTTGTTGCAATACACAACCGATCCCATACGACGACGCATCACATGCTAGTACCAAACGCTTACATGGATCATACAATACAAGCAATTTGTTTGGGCATAACAATTTTCGAGCTTTTATAAAGGCATTTTCTTGACTTTTACCCCATACCCATTCATGTCCTTTACACAGTAAGGCGTGCAGTGGTTCTAACAATGTGCTGAGACCTGGTAAGAAGTTACCAAAGTAGTTCAGGAGTCCTAGAAACGACCGCAGCTCTGTCACGTTCTGTGACCTCAGTGCGTTCTCGATTGCCTCCGTCTTCAAATCGGTGGGCCTGATGCCGTCCACCGCGATTCTTCTCCCCAGGAACTCCACTTCAGGCACCAGGATAACGCACTTAGAGCATTTTAACCTGAGCCCCATGCGGTTGAGTCAACTAAGAACATCTTCCAGGTTCTGCAGATGCTCGACTGTGTCCCGACCTGTAACCAAGATGTCGTCCTGGATGACTACCATGCGCGGGACCGACTTCAGTAAGCTTTCCATGTTTCTCTGGAATATCGCCACGGCTGATTGAATCCCAAACGGGCATGTGTTGTAAATAAAGAGACCTTTGTGCTTGTTGATGCAGGTGAGGCTCTTTGATGATTCCTGCAGCTCTTGAGTCATGTAGGCCAAGGTCAAGTCCAGCTTCGTGAACGTCTTTCCTCCCGCCAGCATTGCAAAACGGTCATCTGCCTTTGGTCGTGGGTATTGATCCTGCAGGGAGAAACGATTGATAGTTACTTTGTAATCGCCACAGATTCTGACGGTGCTGTCTCCCTTGAGGACTGGGACAATCAGACTGGCCCACTCGTTGATTTGGATCGGCGAAATGATGCCCTCTCGTTGCAGCCATTCCAACTCGATCTCTGCCCCCTCTCTTATCATGTACAGTACTGCTCTCGCCTTGTGATGGATGGGTTGCACCCCCGAAATCAAATGGATCTGCACTTTTGCTCCTTGGAACTTCCTGATGCCTGGTTCGAACAGCAAGGGGAACTTGTTTTAAGACCTGGGCATATGAAGTGTCGTCAACGGATGATAGCGCTCGGACATCATCCCAGTTCCAGCGTATCTTTCCCAGCCAGCTCCTGCCGAGCAGCGTGGGACAATCACCCGGTACCACCCAGAGTGGTAGCTTATGCACCGCTCCATCGTAGGAGACCTTTACAGTAGCACTGCTGATTACGGGAATCAGTTCCTTTGTGTCAGTTCCCAGTTTAGTGCGAATGGGAGTCAGGACTGGCCTTGAGGCCTTGCTGCACCACAATTTATCGAAAGTATTTTTGCCCGTGTCCAGCTCCATTGACACCAAGAGTCCATTTAATTCAACCTTCAGCATTATCGGGGGACACTTTGTGGTAAACGTGTGCACCCCATATACCTCTGCCTCCTCGGTCTGAGGCTCCGGTTCATCGTGATCCGCCGTGACTCTGTCCTCGTCTGCAACATGGTGGTATGCAGGATTATCAGCGTTTGCAGCTCGCCTGCACATACGTTGGAGGTGTCCCATTGTTCCACAACCCTTGCAAATGTATCCTTTGAAGCGGCATGAATGGAAACGATTATCACCCCCGCAGCACCAACAAGGTGTTAATGGCCTTGCATTCATCACCCTTGATGGTGGACTCTGAGACATCTGCGGACGTGCAGCTGCAGGCATGTGGGGCTTGCCTTGTACGTTGCAACATCACTTTATTCACAGTACTTGTAACAGCACTCATGTGCTGAGAGATGTACTTAGTATTGTCACTGGTGGCAATGAACGCCTGGGCTATCGCTATGGCTTTATTCAAGTTTGGGGTCACTTCATGGCCAATGCCAAGTACGAAAAAGTACGAAGAAGAGCATGTGCTCCAAATGTCCATCAAATTCGCAATGTCCTGCAAGGTGTCTCAGCTCGGTGACATAGCTCGCCACTTCCTGGCCTTCAGACCTTTTGTAGGTGTAGAACCGGTACCTCGCCATCAGAACACTTTCCTTCAGGTTCAGATGCTCCCAGACCAGTGTGCACAAATCATCGTATGATTTCTCTGTCGGTTTCGCTGGAGCAAGCAGATTTTTCATGAGGCCATACGTTGGTGCCCCGCAGGTGGTGAGAAGAATTGCCCTTCGTTTGGCAGTGTTGGCTTCTCATTCCAGCTTGCTGGCCATGAAGTATTGGTCGAGTTGCTCCATGAAGGTTTTCCAATCATCTCCCTCCAAAAATGTCTCCAGGATGCCCACTTTTGTCTGCATCGTTGGGTTTGTCATCTGTATCTCGTCGCCAATTGTTATGTATGTATGAATGAAGAGTCCGACTAGGTACTATGAGCTCAAAGTGAAGTGTGACCTTAGTCTTTTATTGCAGGTCTCCAGAGTACTTCTCCAGCCTGTGAGGCCTACTTAAGTACAGGTGCTCCCAAGCGATTGTGGATCTCTTGGGACTCCAGGGGATGAGCCCTCTGGTGGCTATACAAAGTATTTACAGGTTTACATATATGTCACCTACCAACTGCACCACTAGCCCCATCCACTGATCAATTCACTACACATCCATTACCCACCTATCAACAATCTCTCAATCAGTACTGAACGTTTCAATTCATATGCTTTACCTCACCTTCACACACTTAGAAGTGTTGCAAGTCTCACACCCACAACTCACAGCTTGCACACACTGGCAGCTATTCTACCATGACAGCCACATCACCCAAACATACTGCAGGACACTCACTGACACACTTACCTCTTTTTTCCAGGAGAAGGTGGCACATAACAGGAGGCAGCAGGAAAGAAGTGGAGGAGGACAAGCTCGCCTGCATGTTTTAACCCCCCCTGGGGAATACAGTGCTGGCCATCATAGGAAGGGGCTTCCTTGAGGTCATGAGGTGTGGGTGGAGGGATGAAAGTATCTGCATACTTAATCCTCCTGCTTTCATCATACTTCTCTCTCATCACTCAATCTCTTCTGCCTCACAAACACTGGAACACCCATCAGCCTTCTTTTGTAGCCTATTCCTCAACTTACTCCTTTGCAGCAGAACTAGTTTGCGATCTCCCAAGAATTGGAACCTGCCAGTCAGTGGAGGAAGAGGAAGATGATTGTGAAGATGAAAAGACACTGTCACTTCATCTTACACTCACAACCACCAGGTCAGACACACTAGATATTTTAGAGGCAAGGATAGAAGAGACACCAGGCACAAGTGGCAGGAGTCAGTGTGGGGCAAAAGGGTAGCTCAGTACCAGCTCACTGGAGGGTGAGGCCGCAGAGGAGTCAGTTGCGGACTTCTGTGGGCCAGGCTATAGAAGAAGGCTGATGGGTGAACATAATCAAATACTTGGTGCACTGGAAAGTTTGCCAGAAAGCCTGTGCACAATGTCAAGGAGCATGGAGGAGTTCAGCACCAACTTAGCACAGGGCTTTGTGCAGAGCTTGGAGCCCATCCTTTCCAACATGGAGCAGGTGGTCATATCCATTAGCACACCTGTGATACCCAAAATGAGGCAGCATCACTTTAACAGTTTCCAGTTTCCCGGCCCTAACTGTCTCCATTTCATCATAGACATCCAACCCCTCTACACTTCCATCCCCCACCAGATTGGCCTGAGGGCACTCTGCTTCATCCTTGAACATAGGCCCAACTGCTCCCCATCAACCACCACCCTCCTCTGCCTGGCTGAACTTGTTCTCACATTGAACAACTTCTCCTTTAACTCCACTCACTTCCTTCAACTAAAAGATGTTGCTAAGGGAACCCGCATGGGTCCTAGCTATGCCTGCCTTTTCATTGTTAGCTGGGAAATTGTGTTGGGGAAATTGATGGGATTGAAGGCCGATAAATCCCCAGGGCCTGATGGACTGCATCCCAGAGTACTTAAGGAGGTGGCCTTGCAAATAGCGGATGCATTGACAGTCATTTTCCAACATTCCATAAACTTTGGATCAGTTCCTATGGAGTGGAGGGTAGCCAATGTAACCCCACTTTTTAAAAAAGGAGGGAGAGAGAAAACAGCCTGACATCGGTAGTGGGTAAAATGATGGAATCAATTATTAAGGATGTCATAGCAGCGCATTTGGAAAGAGGTGACATGATAGGTCCAAGTCAGCATGGATTTGTGAAAGGGAAATCATGCTTGACAAATCTTCTGGAATTTTTTGAGGATGTTTCCAGTAGAGTGGACAAGGGAGAACCAGTTGATGTGGTGTATTTGGACTTTCAGAAGGCTTTCGACAAGGTCCCACACAAGAGATTGGTGTGCAAAGTTAAAGCACATGGGATTGGTGGTAGTGTGCTGACGTGGATTGAGAACTGGTTGTCAGACAGAAAGCAAAGAGTAGGAGTAAATGGATACTTTTCAGAATGGCAGGCAGTGACTAGTGGGGTACCGCAAGGTTCTGTGCTGGGACCCCAGCTGTTTACATTATACATTCATGATTTAGACGAGGGAATTAAATGTAGTATCTCCAAATTTGTGGATGACACTAAGTTGGGTGGCAGTGTGAGCTGCGAGGAGGATGCTATGAGGCTGCAGAGTGACTTGGATAGATTAGGTGAGTGGGCAAATGTATGGCAGATGAAGTATAATGTGGATAAATGTGAGGTTATACACTTTGGTGGTAAAAACAGAGAGACAGACTATTATCTGAATGGTGACTGATTAGGAAAAGGGGAGGTGCAACGAGACCTGGGTGTCATGGTACATCAGTCATTGAAGGTTGGCATGCAGGTACAGCAGGCAGTTAAGAAAGCAAATGGCATGTTGGCCTTCATAGCGAGGGGATTTGAGTACAGGGGCAGGGAGGTGTTACTACAGTTGTACAGGGCCTCCTAATTTGAGGAAGGACATTCTTGCTATTGAGGGAGTGCAGCGAAGGTTCACCAGACTGAATCCCGGGATGGCGGGACTGACATATCAAGAAAGACTGAATCAACTGGGCTTGTATTCACTGGAGTTCAGAAGAATGAGAGGGGATCTCATCGAAACGTTTAAAATTCTGATGGGTTTAGACAGGTTAGATGCAGGAAGAATGTTCCCAATGTTGGGGAAGTCCAGAACCAGGGGTCACAGTCTAAGGATAAGGGGTAAGCCATTTAGGACCGAGATGAGGAGAGACTTCTTCACCCAGAGAGTGGTGAACCTGTGGAATTCTCTACCACAGGAAGTTGTTGAGGCCAATTCTAAATATATTCAAAAAGGAGTGAGATGTAGTCCTTACTACTAGGGGGATCAAGGGGTATGGCGAGAAAGCAGGAATGGGGTACTGAAGTTGCATGTTCAGCCATGAACTCATTGAATGGCGGTGCAGGCTCGAAGGGCCGAATGGCCTACTCCTGCACCTATTTTCTATGTTTTTATGTTTCATGGGATATGTGGAACAGTCTGAGTTCCAGCCCTACTCAGGTCCCTTCCCTCACCTTTTTTTCCGGTACATTGATGACTGTATCGGTACCATTTGCAGCTCTCGCCCTGAACTTGAAAATTTCATTCACTTTGCATCCATTTTCCACCCTTTCCTTCACCTTCACATGGTCCATTTCCGACTCTTCCCTTCCCTTCCTTGACTTCTCTGTCTCCTTTTCTGGGGATAGGCTATTGACAAACATCCACTATAAGCCCACTGACTCCCATAGTATCTGGACTACACTTCTTACACCCCACTTCCTGTAAGAACTTGATTCCATTCTTTCAATTTCTTCATTGCATCTGTTGTGACGATGACACCTTCCACACAAGTGCCTCCAATATGTTTTCCTTTTACCTCAACTGAGGATTCCCTCTATTGTGGTTGACAGGGTGGTCGACCGTGTCCATTTCATTTCCCGCACTCCTGCTCTCACCCCTTCCCCTCACTCCCAGAACCACAATAGGGTTCCCCTTGTCCTCAACTTTCACCACACCAGCCTCCACATTCAGCAGATCATCCGCCGCCACCTCCAGCGTGATCCCACCACCAAAAACATCTTCCTCTCCCATCCCCTTTCAGCTTTCTGAAGGGATCATTCTCTCCAAGACACCATGGTCTGCTCTTCAATCACCTTCCGCACCCCCTCCCCTTCCCATGGCACCTTCCCATGCAAGCGCCGGAGATGCAACACCTGCCCTTTTAACTCCACACTTCCCACTGTACAGGGCCTCAAAAACTCCCTCCAGGTAAAACAGTGATTTACTTGTACCTCTTGCAATTTAGTATACTGTATTTGCTGCTCACGATGTGGTCTCCTCTACATTGGGGAGACCAAATGCAGAACACCTTTGTTTAGTCCGCAATCATGACCCCGAGCTTGCAGTCGCCTGTCATTTTAATTTCTGTTCTACTCCCACTCTAACGTCCCTATCCTACACCTCTTACACTGTTCTAGCAAAGCTCAACGTAAGCTCGAGGAACAGCACCTCATCTTTCCAATAGTCACTTTATAGCCTTCTGCACTCAACATTGAGTTCAACAATTTCAGTCCATTACCTCTGTCCTGATATTTTCAAATGACAGCTGTTGATAATTCTGCTATTCTCATTTACACTTCTAGACCCATCTTTTGCTCCTTTACTTGTCCCATTACCATTTCCTTTCACTTTGTACAATCATACCTTTTGTCATTTAATCTCTCCTGCCTTCCACCCTATCATAGACCTTCCCTTTTGTTCTTTCCTCCCCTCCTCCCTTTCCCTGGCCCTGCATTTGCTTAATACCTGGTATATCTTTAACTTTTTCCAGTTCACCGTCCTGAAACATTGGGCTAGACTTTCAGCTCATTTGTGCCTCGGTTGGTTAGTGTCCCGGGGGTGGGGGGCTGTTTTTGGGCCTCATGATGGGCATCCAGGATTTACTGCCCTGCCGGAAGATTTAGATATTTAGATATAGATTTAGAGATTTAGAAACTTATTGCCCCGCCCTCCATCTTCAGTGTGATGATGATGTCAATCGTTGTGCAAGGCTGTGCTAGTCCCCCGGATGGAACTTTCGGCCTTCACGCCTCATTTAACGCCCGCCGCAGGAAATGCCTGAAAAAAACAGGAGGTCCCAGGGTGCAGCAGGCATTATTGCCGGCATATTTAAACAGAGGCTGGAGGATCTTATATCGCAGTTGTCAGTGACTGCTACGGTTGCGCGCAGAACGCTGCGTGAGGCTGCGAGTTGCAAACGGTACTTTTATGCGCCATGACACTTTGCTTACAAGGTCAGTGAGAGATTTCAATGAGGGCAATACTTGTTCGCCAGCATATCATGCTGGTTGCTATTGGCAGGAGGCTTCAAGCTGGAAGAAGGGTTCTTGGCCATTTTGGGCCACAGAATCAAAGAGGTCACAGATGTATGGGAAGGAGGCCTTCCTCCCCCATGAGTTTACAGGGAACATCGTTCATACCTCCAGATCTCTGAGGCTCAGTGAGTTAGAAGACTGCGCTTCCGATAAGAAGTGCTGACAAACATATGCCCGCTCATACAGGCACACCTACAGCCTACCAGTGCCAACAGGACTGCGCTGCCCATCAAGATGAAGGTGACTGTGGCAATGGCCTTCTCTGCCTTTGGCTCCTTCCAGGCAGCAGCAGGGAACATATGCAGCATCTCTCAGCATGCTGCACATTACAGCATTTGCCAGGTTATAATGGCCCTGTACGCCCGCAGAATGGACTTCATAAAGTTCCCAATGAGCAGGGACAGCCAGAATGCAAAGGCTTTAGGGTTTAGAACAATTGTAGGATTCAAAGATCCATTGACTCCACACTCGTCATCTTGCGAGCACCATTACACAATGCAGAGGTCTTCAAAAATCAAAAGAAATAACACTCCCTAAACGTACAGCTGGTCTGCGTTCACATGCAGCGCATCATCACAGTGAATGCCCACTATCCAGGGAGTGCACATGATGTTTTCATCTTGCATGCGAGTAGTGTGTCATGAATGCTTCAGTGACAAAGACAAGGACAGAGCTGGTTGATCGGGGACAAAGGTTACAGCCTGGCAACCTGGCTCATGAACCCCCTCGAGAACCCTGCCACAGAAGACGAGCTGCGCTATAATGAGAGCCATGCAGTCAACTGCAACATCATCAGACAGGCAACTGGCGTGCTCAAACAATGCTTCCATTGCCTGGACCGCTCTGGAGGCAGCCTTCAATACTTCCCTCAACAGGTCACCGAATTCATTGTGGTGTGCTACATGCTACATGTGCCATCATGATGGGCCAGGCATTGCCAGTGGGGATTGCAGGACCACCTCAGGAGGAGGAGGACGAGGAAGACGAGCCTGGCAAGGAATCCATTGAGGATCCACCACAACCATAGGGGAGGCGGCGTGGAGATGCAGCAGCAGGAAGAGCCTTACATTGCCAGATCATCATTTGCTTGAATGGGGAAGGTGGGGCTGAAGCTTTGACTCACGACTCTGTGCCGCCCTGATGGCTCATTTACACTGAATTCTCCAATGAGACACAAGACAAAAATGGCAAAGTTCCAAGAAACATTTTTATAAATATCAATAACGAACAATGACTCCCCCAACAACCCAAAACGATACAATGATTAAACCAAAACTAACTAAACACAAAACTGCTTCCTGCAGCAAGTCAATGCAAAATAACCCATTTCTTAACATACAACTATTTACAATGTGAACAATTCTACATGAGCCCAACCTTGTGCCAGCCCTTAATGGCTCTTAACCACACTTTCCCCCACTCCGCTGCCTTCCCTCAGCCCCCTCCCACAGCTGCTGCTCCTCCTCAATGAGACCTCAGTGCCTACAGCAAGGCTGCTAGAGGGCTGCTGTGTTGGGGGGGCGGGGGGGGGAGACAATGCAGACGGGACAGCTTAGACCAGCTCTTGGCCTGGAAGGCCTGGCTACCGACTGCTGTGCCTCATCATCGGGAGAAACAGTCACTGATGGTTGACGAGTCAGTGGTAGGAACTGGAATGCTGTCATCTTGAGGAAGGATAGCACCTTGCATTTCCTGGAAGCCACTGACTCTCCGACGAGGCTTGGCCTCAGCATCCGGAGCATGATCTGTCTCCACAACTTGCTGGTCTGCTTCGGCGCCGCCCCTTCCCCATTGGACAGTGGGGAATGCAGGAGGATGGCAGCAGTCATCGACCGCATCGGTTGTGCCTGCAATTCGATTAATGCTGATCAAGGGCATGCGCCACGCACTCTTGGAACGCCATTGTCACTGTTCGAGGCCACCAGCCTCTGTGTGTGGGCAATAATGGCCTCACTGGAGTCCTGAGTTGATTTGACAATTCGTGATGTCGCTTTCGCAACAGTCGCAGTAAGCTTATTGATGCTCTCTGGGATCCGTCCCAATGTATCCATAAGCTCACGATGCATTCCTGTGGTTTCCCTGGACATTTCCACCAAGTCCAGTTCCATGTCTGCCTGTCGTTGAGCCTCTGGGGAGCTGGTCTGTGAGATTGCCCTCTCGCACTGTGTTGCTGTCGGTGACTGGGGCCTGGAGCCTCCTAAGCCCCTCAAAAATCTCATTGCCGCCAGATGAGAAATGTTGAGAAGGGCAACTGGTGGGCTCTGCAGCTCAGTTATGTTGGTTGTGTCCACAGCCTCGTCAACACCGCCATGGCCTGAAGTTGATGTGTCCCGGGAAGGCTGGGGAGATTGTGGCTGATCTTCTGCAAGCACAAAAACACACACATGTGGTGAGCAGCAGGAGAGGGGCAAGGTGACATGAGAAAGGTGGCATTGCACATGTTCATTTGAAGGCCCGCCGCCACTTCATTATACGTCTCAATGCAGTCTTTTCAGGCACTCTATCGCTTTACATACCCTCACTACCCGAAGGGGGCTCAGCATCGCCCCTGGCAACTGCCCGAGCTACTACTCCAATGCGGGCCGACACCCGTTCCTCGACATCACGAAGCCTGGCACAGTGTCTGCAACAGAGAACTCCTGCGCTATGTCACTCCACAGCCTCTTAAATATAGGTGCGAGCGATCTGGCTCCCCAGCAAGATGGAGTGAGGACTACCTCCTCTCCGCTGCGTGGACTAAGGACTCACTTGTCTCATTACTGAAGCGCCTGGCACACTGCCTTCTTTCCTATTCTTCCATCTCTGCAGTAGTGGCTGAAGTGGGGTGGTATATATGCTGCTACGCCCTGCATTAGAGTTTGCGCCCAGGAGTAAAAAAAATTTCACCGCACAAATGCAAAATAGTTGCTTCCTTTAACGAGGCAAGTTTCGGCTTGGGCGCACAAAGTCCATTGTGCTATGACTACGCTCCTCCAACTTACATTTTCGCTGAAACTTGTAGTCGAAGGCGCAAACTATTTTCAGGCGCTAACTTTAACGCCCCGCCGCGATTAATACCCCAAACTCCAGCCCTTTAACTCTGCTACTCTCACTACAGATGTTGCCTGACCTGCTGAGTATTTTTACAGCATTTTCTGTTTTTATTTCGGATCTCCAGCATCCGTAGTATTTTGCTTTTGTATGGCCGATGTCACAACTTAGCATTGCAGCACAAACAGCTTCCATGAGATCTTAAGAACATAAGAAATAGGTGCAGAAGAAGGCCATACAGCCCCTTGAGCCTGCTCCGCCATTTAATATGATCATGGTTGATCCGATCACGGACTCAGGTCCATTTGCCTGCCCGTTCCCCATAACCCCTTAATCCCTTATCGGTGAAGAAACTGTCTATCGCTGTCTTAAATTTATTCAATGTCCCAGCTTCCACAGCTCTCTGAGGCAGTGAATTCCATAGATTTACAACCCTCTGAGAGAAGAAATTCCTCCTCATCTGAGTTTTAAATGTGCGGCCCCTAATTCTAAGATTATGCCCCCTAGTTCTAGTCTACCCTATGAATGGAAACATCCTCTCTGCATCCAGCTTGTCAAGCCCCCTCATAAACTTATACGTTTCAATAAGATCACCTCTCATTCTTCAGAATTCCAATGAGTAGAGGCCCAACCTCCGCAACCTTTCCTCATAAGTCAACTCCCTCATCACTGGAATCAACCTAGTGAACCTTCTCTGAACTGCCTCCAAAAGCAACTATATATCCTTTCGTAAATATGGAAACCAAAACTGTCCGCAGTATTCCAGGTGTGGCCTCACTAATACCCTGTATAACTGTAGCAAGACATCCCTGCTTTTATACTCCACTCCCTTTGCAATAAAGGCCAAGATTTCATTGGCCTTCCTGATCACTTGCTGTACATGCATACTAATCTTTTGTGTTTCATGCAGAAGTACCCCCAGGTCCTGCTGTACTGCAGCACTTTGCAATTTTTATCCATTTAAATAATAACTTGCTCTTTGATTTTTTTCTGCCAAAGTGCATGGCATCACACTTTCCAACATTATACTCCATCTGCCAAATTTTTGCCCACTCACTTAGCAGGGTCAATGTCCTTTTGCAGATTTTTTGTGTCCTCCTCACACATTGTGTTTCTTCCCTTCTCTGTATCATCAGCAAACTTGGTCCTTTCTTCCAATCTTAATGTAGATTGTAAAAAGTTAGGGTCCCAGCACTGATCCCTGCGGCACCCCACTAGTTACTGATTGCCAAACCGAGAATGAACCATTTATCCTGACTCACTGTTTTCTGTTAGTTAGCCAATCCTCTATCCATGCTAAAATATTATCCCCAACCCTGTGAACTTTTATCTTGTGCAGTAACCTTTTATGTGGCACCTTGTCAAATGCCTTCTGGAAGTCCAAATATACCACATCCACTGGTTCCCCTTTATCCACCCTGTCCGTTATATCCTCAAAGAATTCCAGCAAACTTGTCAAACATGACTTCCCCTTCATAAATCCATGCTGACTCTGCCTGACTGAATTATGCTTTTCCAAATGTCTTGCTACTGTTTCTTTAATAATGGTCTCCAACATTTTCCCAACCACAAATGTTAGGCTAACTGGTCTATAGTTTTCCTGCTTTTTGTCTGCCTCCTTTTTTAAATAGGGGGGTTACATTTGCAGTTTTCCAATCTGCTGGGACCTCCCCAGAATCCAGGGAATTTTGGTAAATAACAACCAATGCATACACTATCCCTGCCGTTACTTCTCTTAAGACCCTAGGATGCAAGCCATCAGGTCCAGGGCATTTTTCTGCCTTTAGTCCCTTTATCTTACTGAGTACCACCTCCTTAGTGATTGTGATTGTGTTAAGTTCCTCCCCCTTATAGCCCCTTGACTATCCACTGTTGGGATATTGTTTGTGTCCTCTACCGTAAAGACTAATACAAAATGGGGATAGTTCTCAGGATGCCAGTGATGGGTCAGTCACATTGGCCAGTGCCGGTATACCGGGTGAAAAATATTAGTGTCATTCGAAATGAGGTACATGTGCGGCATCATGGGCCCCTCCATATGTGGTTAAGTGGGGGAACTCCTTGACCGGCATTGATCTGAAGGGATGTCAGGAAAGGGGTCTGTTTTGTATGCAACCCTATGTAACCAGCTTTCTACCGTCACCAGAGGGCATATCTGTTGGAGTCCAAAGGGATTCCAGCATCCCTTGGGAGCACTGTATATAAGCAGGCCTACCATGCTGTAGCAACACTCTGGAGTTAGAAAAAAGAAACTAAGGGGACACTTACTCACGTCTGCAGTACTCAATCACATTACTTTATTATGGACGTAACAACTGGTGATGAGATAACAAACTATCACGCGAAAATGCAGAGAACTGTTGGTATCCTGGAGAAATTCTCAGAAGGGGACGATTGGGAGGCCTTCGTGGAGTGACTCGACCAATACTTCGTGGCCAACGAGCTGGAAGGGAATGAGAACTCTGCCAAATGAAGGGCGATCCTCCTCACCGTCTGTGGGGCAACAACCTATCAATCACATTACTTTATTATGGACATAACAGGGTGCACATGTGCTGTTGTGTCCACATCACCTGAATGAGTCTGGCTGACCGGTATGTGGTTTTGAATCTGAAAGTGCACAACCGATCAACTTTATTATGGAGGTGATGGCTCAGAGCCATATCCTGCCCCAGGTTGCATATAATGGTAACAGAAATTACTGTGACACCACCAGTGCGAATCAGTATAGGGTACACAATGATACCTGGTGCCCAGTTTATGACTTGACCTTTTGTTTTAAACCCCAGATAGAGGTTCAAGTGGCACAGGAAAGGATAATCCCTATCTCGGATTGCACCTCAGTAAATCTCACAGTGAGTGACACTTTACCCAACCTCCAAGAATATATATCCCATTTTGAGTATGATATCCCGCCATTATCCGAACATTTGACAAATTGGTAAAGGATGTGGAGCTTTACCAAAAACATTATTATATTCTCCAACAGGTAAACAGGAAACCAAGAGAAGAGATCAGGGAAATAACTAGCCCACCTAGTGGGATATTGGATTTAATATTGAAATTTCTTGCGTGTATTCGTAATTGTACAATTGATTGTGGTATTGTATCTAGTTAGCTTATCATGTAAACTGAAACAAAATGTAAACGGGGAAAAACAGGAAAGATTATATAAAAGGGGACTTGGGGTGATGGAATCAAATGTATAGACTGCATAAAAGGAATGTAAGATTTGGCTGAGACTGGCAATACATGCACCACAGCAGAAGAATTGATGGAAGTTATATCTCTAATTTAAGAGATTTTAAAGGGGAGATGTGTAGGATCTGTTTCCCCACCCCCAACTGTAAAATGGACTGTAGAATGGAATATAAAACCCACAGGCATGGTGGGACTGATTAATAAAAAACAAATCTTGACAAGCTGGAAGGACATCATCAGAGACAATGATACACGATACCTGCTAGCGATCTAATCAACGCAGGCAACAGCACCAGACGCCGGCCATGCACACCTTCAATGGTCCCTGGTCCCTGTCAAGAAGGAAGAGGGACATTCACACATTCCTCAACTGTGGAGCTAGATCTGTTACCAAGGAAGATTTGCATTGTTCTACACAGCAGGAGAGCTGATCATGCCTCTGTCTGGGCCAGGGAGTGGAATACACTGATGATTAAGAGGTAATTAACCATCGGAAGAGTCAACAGAGGAACAGCAGGAAATATGTTTGATGCTGTGAATATGAAGCCCCATAAAAAGAGGACCTTTTCGGAGCGAGGGCACTGCAGTGAAAAAGCATGCATGGTGGTCACCTGGTTCCGGCCTATAATCGACACCAGAGCAACCAGCTGGTTGGGTGATTATAGGTTTTAGCCAAATCATAGAGGAGTTTGGGGGCTGCAATCAGGAAGACGGACAGAGGGTGGTCACCTGGTCCAAGCCTACAATCAACACTGGAACAACCAGCTATGTGGGTGATTATAAGTTTCAGTCAAATCGTAGGGGAATTTGTCAGAGTAGTTTTGTAATCGCAGTCGAATCGCGGAAGGGTTTTAAACTGTGATATTTCATGTTAGGTTTCAGGTAACCTCGTGTAGGAATTTTGTATTGTGGGTTCTGTGTTATTTCGGTCGAATCTCAGGGAGTTGTGTACTGGGGAATAATGCAAGTTCAATGAATGTACAAGTTCAAAGTTGAGCCAAAACCCTGTGCCATGTGTATTTTGTTCTTATAAATCCTGAAGTCAAGAACTCTTACAGGCACCACCCAGTGTGGCTGAATCCTAGTTCCACCATTCAATTAGATTGTGGCTGATCTGTATCTTAACTCTGTCTACCTGCCTTGGTTCCATCACTCTTAATACCCTTGCCCAAGAAGAATCTATCAATCACAGTTTTGGAATTTTCAATTGGCCCCCAGCTTCAGTTTTATGGGGAACAGAGTTCCAGATTTCCACTATCCTTTAAGAACATAAGAAATAGGAGCAGGAGCAGGTCACATGGCCCCTCGAGCCTGCTGTGCCACCCAACAAGATCAAGGCCGATCCTGTACCCCAGCTCCACCCTCTTGCACCATCCCCGCATCCCCCGATTCCTCCAGTGTCCAAACAGCGTTCTATCTCAGCCATGAATATAGTCAATGACTCAGCATCTGAGAACTATCCCCATTATAGTTTGGTTGTACTGATCACAGTTGATTGGGACTGGGTATGCTTTGGAGGCCAACCATAGCTGGCACGGGTTCATAAGATTGTCATAAGTGCTCATGGCTTTTAGGTGTCTGTTGTCAATTCATGATGATATGCGATCTTGCTCCAAATCCTCTAAATTACTACGCCCCTTGTTTAATAACCAAACACCGTACATAACACACGCATCATTTTGGGTGGCATAGTCCGCCGTGTTTATGGTCTGGACGCGAGTTTCCAGCTCAACTATCAATTCTTTTAGGTGAATGGTCATTACTTGGTCTTCCCGTAATTCCTGTCCCTCAATCTCATTACCCTCCCCCAGTATTCTCTTTAGCTGATCCCGTAAGATATTAATCTGCATTTGCAGCTGAGCATCATCCATACTATTAACCAGTGACATTCCTGTATTAAACACCAAGGTCACGTCATTGATCAACCTTCTCTTCCGTATCCCCAAACGGGTGTGACTGTTGTCAGCTCATTTATATAAATTCTTCCGGCTTTCGTCCCCATAATTCAGTTCATAGAATTGTCGGAACATTTCCTTTAACAGTTTGTCATACATTTTTTCCGTTTCTGCTGGGCACCACCAGGGCAGCCGTACCTCTGTTAAGTTAAGAATGGCAGATGCTACCTCATAGTACATGTCATGGAACAACACCTTCCCTGTTGGAATCAGGACCAATCCATTCCTAGGTCCGGGTGTCATTATAGGGCACTTCACCTCCATTCCCGGGTCTGTGTGGCTGTTGGTAGGGGCTTCCTTTTTATGTGTTACTAGCTCAGTAGCATTGACAGTGTTTGGAGGATTTGGGACCACACAAGAGTCTAAACTCTGCGTCCAGCCCATTCCAGACCCATTGTCGTTTGAAAGCGATAGACACTCCCTTCTGGCATATACATTCTGACCCTCCCACACACTCACAAACCCCTTGCTCCTCCTTCCACCACTTGTCCCAACACAATTTCACTCCCCCCTTAGTCCCCATAATCCATCTGTGTGAGTCGTTGCCCAGTCTTTCCCAATCTATGGATTCATCACCCCAAGTCTTCTCTGTCTTTCGTGGCCACCACCACCATCCCACGGAGATGCTTCCCCAGCATTCTAGCCTTCCCTTGTTCACCTGTACCTTGCTGGCTGTGAAATTTCATCCTGCGTCCTCGGTTCCAATTGCTTCTGCAAGAAAAAAAACAAAAGGAAAAATAGCACTGCTCTGAGAGGGTCTTCCCTCCACAGGTCAAACTTAGGTTATATGAATTAAATTTCCCTTCCCGAATGCTTGAGCAGCAACTCATCAATTTGGCTGGTCAATTTTATTTTCACAAAAAACCTATGTCCAGTCTTTGTGATTTAACAATACAAAAGGTATCTGCAATGCATTTGCATGCAAGTTCTTTATTTTCCCTTTCGAGCAATCGTGTCATGGAAGATAGCACATGACTCCTAATCATTAAGTCCAAGTATTTAAAAATAACAAAGTTCAATTTTGTTACCATTCTGTGGCATTCAAGATCCTTTACTGCAGATAAGAAGTTGAACATTACTGGAGTTCTTCTCTTTTGCTCCAGCAAAGTTCAAGGTTGTTAACACCCTGAAGTAATTTCCAGATTAAAGAACCCTCTCGGTAATCTTGCAAAATCAGTACTCTTGCTAAAAAGAAAGGACACAGAACATCCATTGTAGCTTTCCTCATAGTACCATCCCGATGGGTTAATTCAGCAATTCTATCCCTTTCTGTCACGTTGGGAAACATCCACCCAAATTCAAAAACGTAAAATTTTAAAAATGCCCCAAATATTTACAATGCAAAAGGTGTTGCATATCGAGTTAAAAAGAGTTCACAGCTGCTTGTGCAGAGAGTTAACTTCCCTTTTTTTTGCATTTTAAAAGGTGACAGACACAGACCATTACTCATTAAAATCATTCTGTAAAGTATTCCACGCATACCAATGACATCACTTCTTTTTCTCCCCTGGTCACAGATTCTTGAAATTGGTCAGAAATGTTTATTTTTAAAATACCAAATGTTATGTGATTGCCTCATGTCCAGAACTAAAGGTTCTGGACATGAGGCAATTAATTCAAACCAATCTCAAACTAACCACTGCCAGTTAAAAAAAACTACAGACATACGAAGACAAATATAAATCCTCATGCCTTTTGTTAAAATAAATGTTTACATTCACCCTGAAACATCAAAGAAAAACACTTATTTTTACACTGACAGGCTTTCACACACAATATATTCCATGACTACTCAAACATCCATAGTAGTAAATTCTGTTTTATTTCTCTCGGCACAAAAGTTAGAAGCTTAAGTGTTGGTTTCACCTTCGAAGACTCATAGAAATGCTTCTCTATTTTTGTCTTTTAAATAATTGGCTTACGACAGTAAACACAATGCTTCTCTGAACCATGAATTTACATTTCCATGCTTTGAACTTCCTTTTGGACCTCGCAAGATCCTTCTGCCCACCTTAAGAACATAATAAGAACAAAAGAAATAGGAATAGGAGTAGGCCATACTTTGGTTGGTGAGGCGTGAATCCAGGGTTGGAAGCCTATAAAAGGCCGCGAGAGGCGTCGGGAGTTAGTTGGTGAGGCGTGAGTCTGGGGTCGGAGGCCTACAAAACGCCGCGAGAGGCGTCGGGAGTTCGTTGGTGAGGCGTGAGTCCGGGGTCGGAGGCCTATAAAAGGCCGCGAGAGGCATCGGGAGTTAGTTGGTGAGGCGTGAGTCCGGGGTCGGAGGCCTATAAAACGCCGCGAGAGGCGTCGGGAGTTCGTTGGTGAGGCATGAGTCCGGGGTCGGAGGCCTATAAAAGGCCGCGAGAGGCGTCGGGAGTTCGTTGGTGAGGCGTGAGTCCGGGGTCGGAGGCCTATAAAAGGCCGCGAGAGGCGTCGGGAGTTCGTTGGTGAGGCGTGAGTCCGGGGATCAGCAGAGGCCAATAAAAGGCCGCGCGAGGCGTCGGGAGTTCGTTGGTGAGGCGTGAGTCCGGGGTCGGAGGCCTATAAAAGGCCGCGAGAGGCGTCGGGAGTTCGTTGGTGAGGCGTGATTCCGGGGTCGGAGGCCTATAAAACGCCGCGAGAGGCGTCGGGAGTTCGTTGGTGAGGCGTGAGTCCGGGGATCAGCAGAGGCCAATAAAAGGCCGCGCGAGGCGTCGGGAGTTCGTTGGTGAGGCGTGAGTCCGGGGTCGGAGGCTATAAAAGGCCGCGAGAGGCGTCGGGAGTTCGTTGGTGAGGCGTGAGTCCGGGGATCAGCAGAGGCTTATAAAAGGCCGCGAGAGGCGTCGGGTGTTCATTGGTGAGGCGTGAGTCCAGGGTCGGAGGCCTATAAAAGGCCGCGACAGGCGTCGGGAGTTCGTTGGTGAGGCATGAGTCCGGGGATCAGCAGAGGCCTATAAAAGGCGTACTTGTGCAGCTACAGGGAGAAAGCAAAAAGTAGAAAGAAACAGAAAGGTGACGTCACAGCCTAGGGGGTAAGTGATTGGCTGGTGATTGGTGAGTAGTTTTTCTTTTTCTTTTTATATTAGTCAGTAATTTTAATATTGTTGTTGCCAATTTAAGTGTATCTAAGGGTTAAGTCATAGCAGGAGAGCTCGGTCGAGTGTTATGCTCCTCCTGTACTATGTGGGAACTCAGGGACACTTCCGGTGTCCCTGACGACTACGTGTGCGGGAAGTGTATCCGCCTCGACCTCCTGACGGTCCGCGTTGCGGAGTTGGAGCTGAGGGCGGATTCACTCTGGAGCATCCACAGTGCTGAGAATGACGTGAGTAGCACGTGTAGCGAGTTGGTCATACCACAGGAGAAGGGTCCACAGCCAGATAGAGAATGGAAGACCGGCAGGAAGAGTAGTGCAAGGAAGGTAGTGCAGGGGTCCTCTGTGGTCATCCCCCTGCAAAACAGATACACCGCTTTGAGTACTGTTGGGGGGGATGACTCATCAGGGGAGGGCAGCAGCAGCCAAGTTCATGGCACCGTGGCTGGTTCTGTTGCACAGAAGGGCAGGAAAAAGAGTGGGAGAGCGATAGTGATAGGGGATTCAATGGTGAGGGGAATAGATAGGCGTTTCTGCGGCCGCAACCGAGACTCCAGGATGGTATGTTGCCTCCCTGTAGCAAGGGTCAAGGATGTCTCGGAGCGGGTGCATGACATTCTGAAAAGGGAGGGAGAACAGCCAGTTGTCATGGTGCACATTGGTACCAACGACATAGGTAAAAAAAGGGATGAGGTCCTACGAAACGAATTTAAGGAGCTAGGAGCTAAATTAAAAAGTAGGACCTCAAAAGTAGTAATCTCGGGATTGCTACCAGGTGCCACGTGCTAGTCAGAGTAGGAATCGCAGGATAGCGCAGATGAATACATGGCTTGGGCAGTGGTGCAGCAGGGAGGGATTCAAATTCCTGGGGCATTGGAACCGGTTCTGGGGGAGGTGGGACCAGTACAAACCGGACGGTCTGCACCTGGGCAGGACCGGAACCAATGTCCTCGGGGGAATGTTTGCTAGTGCTGTTGGGGAGGAGTTAAACTAATATGGCAGGGGGATGGGAACCAATGCAGGGAGACAGAGGGAGACAAAAAGGAGGCAAAAGCAAAAGACAGAAAGGAGATGAGGAAAAGTGGAGGGCAGAGAAACCCAAGGCAAAGAACAAAAAGGGCCACTGTACAGCAAAATTCTAAAAGGACAAAGGGTGTTAAAAAAACAAGCCTGAAGGCTTTGTGTCTTAATGCAAGGAGTATCCGCAATAAGGTGGATGAATTAACTGTGCAAATAGTTGTTAACAAATATGATGTGATTGGGATTACGGAGATGTGGCTCCAGGATGATCAGGGCTGGGAACTCAATATCCAGGGGTATTCAACATTCAGGAAGGATAGAATAAAAGGAAAAGGAGGTGGGGTAGCATTGCTGGTAAAAGAGGAGATTAATGCAATAGTTAGGAATGACATTAGCTTGGATGATGTGGAATCTATATGGGTAGAGCTGCAGAACACCAAAGGGCAAAAAACGTTAGTGGGAGTTGTTACAGACCTCCAAACAGTAGTAGTGATGTTGGGGAGGTATCAAACAGGAAATTAGAGGTGCACGCAATAAAGGTGCAGCAGTTATAATGGGTGATTTTAATATGCACATAGATTGGGCGAGCCAAACTGGAAGCAATACGGTGGAGGAGGATTTCCTGGAGTGCATAAGGGATGGTTTTCTAGACCAATATGTCGAGGAACCAACTAGTGGGGAGGCCATCTTAGACTGGGTGTTGTGTAATGAGAGAGGATTAATTAGCAATCTCATTGTGCGAGGCCCCTTGGGGAAGAGTGACCATAATATGGTGGAATTCTGCATTAGAATGGAGAATGAAACAGTTAATTCAGAGACCATGGTCCAGAACTTAAAGAAGGGTAACTTTGAAGGTATGAGGCGTGAATTGGTTAGGATAGATTGGCGAATGATACTTAAGGGGTTGACTGTGGATGGGCAATGGCAGACATTTAGAGACCGCATGGATGAACTACAACAATTGTACATTCCTGTCTGGCGTAAAAATAAAAAAGGGAAGGTGGCTCACCGGAGGCTATCAAGGGAAATCAGGGATAGTATTAAAGCCAAGGAAGTGGCATACAAATTGGCCAGAAATAGCAGCGAACCCGGGGTCTGGGAGAAATTTAAAACTCAGCAGAGGAGGACAAAGGGTTTGATTAGGGCAGGGAAAATGGAGTATGAGAAGAAGCTTGCAGGGAACATTAAGGCGGATTGCAAAAGTTTCTATAGGTATGTAAAGAGAAAAAGGTTAGTAAAGACAAACGTAGGTCCCCTGCAGTCAGAATCAGGGGAAGTCATAATGGGGAACAAAGAAATGGCAGACCAATTGAACAAGTACTTTGGTTCGGTATTCACTAAGGAGGACACCAACAACCTTCCGGATATAAAAGGGGTCAGAGGGTCTAGTAAGGAGGAGGAACTGAGGGAAATCTTTATAAGTTGGGAAATTGTGTTGGGGAAATTGATGGGATTGAAGGCCGATAAATCCGCAGGGCCTGATGGACTGCATCCCAGAGTACTTAAGGAGGTGGCCTTGGAAATAGCGGATGCATTGACAGTCATTTTCCAACATTCCATAGACTCTGGATCAGTTCCTATCGAGTGGAGGGTAGCCAATGTAACCCCACTTTTTAAAAAAGGAGGGAGAGAGAAAAAAGGGAATTATAGACCGGTCAGCCTGACCTCAGTAGTGGGTAAAATGATGGAATCAATTATTAAGGATGTCATAGCAGTGAATTTGGAAAATGGTGACATGATAGGTCCAATTCAGCATGGATTTGTGAAAGGGAAATCATGCTTGACAAACCTTCTGGAATTTTTTGAGGATGTTTCCAGTAAAGTGGACGAGGGAGAACCAGTTGATGTGGTATATTTGGACTTTCAGAAGGCTTTCGACAAGGTCCCACACAAGAAATTAATGTGCAAAGTTAAAGCACATGGGATTGGGGGTAGTGTGCTGACGTGGATTGAGAACTGGTTGTCAGACAGGAAGCAAAGAATTGGAGTAAATGGGTACTTTTCAGAATGGCAGGCAGTGACTAGTGAGGTACCGCAAGGTTCTGTGCTGGGGCCCCAGCTGTTTACATTGTACATTAATGATTTAGACGAGGGGATTAAATGTAGTATCTCCAAATTTGCGGATGACACTAAGTTGGGTGGCAGTGTGAGCTGCGAGGAGGATGCTATGAGGCTGCAGAGTGACTTGGATAGGTTAGGTGAGTGGGCAAACGCATGGCAGATGAAGTATAATGTGGATAAATGTGAGGTTATCCACTTTGGTGGTAAAAACAGAGAGACAGACTATTATCTGAATGGTGACAGATTAGGAAAAGGGAAGGTGCAACGATACCTGGGTGTCATGGTACATCAGTCATTGAAGATTGGCATGCAGGTACAGCAGGCGGTTAAGAAAGTAAATGGCATGTTGGCCTTCACAGCGAGGGGATTTGAGTACAGGGGCAGGGCGGTGTTGCTACAGTTGTACGGGGCCTTGGTGAGGCCACACCTGAAGTATTGTGTACAGTTTTGGTCTCCTAACTTGAGGAAGGACATTCTTGCTCTTGAGGGAGTGCAGCGAAAATTCACCAGACTGATTCCCAGGATGGTGGGACTGACCTATCAAGAAAGACTGGATCAACTGGGCTTGTATTCACTGGAGTTCAGAAGAATGAGAGGGGACCTCATACAAACATTTAAAATTCTGATGGGTTTAGACAGGTTAGATGCAGGAAGAATGTTCCCAATGTTGGGGAAGTCCAGAACCAGGGGTCACAGTCTAAGGATAAGGGGTAAGCCATTTAGGACCGAGATGAGGAGAAACTTCTTCACCCAGAGAGTGGTGAACCTGTGGAACTCTCTACCACAGAAAGTAGTTGAGGCCAATTCACTAAATATATTCAAAAGGGAGTTGGATGAAGTCCTTACTACTCGGGGAATCAAGGGGTATGGCAAGAAAGCAGGAATGGGGTACTGAAGTTGCATGTTCAGCCATGAACTCATTGAATGGCGGTGCAGGCTAGAAGGGCTGAATGGCCTACTCCTGCACCTATTCTCTATGTTTCTATGTTTCTGTACGGCCCATCGAGCCTGCTCCGCCATTCAATAAGATCATGGCTGATCCGATCATGGACTCAGCTCCACGTCCCTGCCCACTCCCCATAACCCCGTATCCCCTTATCGTTTAAGAAACTGGCTATTTCTGTCTTCAATTTATTCAATGTCCCAGCTTCCACAGCTCTCTGAGGCAACAAATTCCACAGATTCACAACACTCTCAGAGAAGAAATTTCTCCTCATCTCTGTTTTGAATGGGCAGCCCCTTATTCTAATGTCTAGTTCTAGTCTCCCCCATCAGTGGAAATATCCTCTCTGCATCCACCTTGTCAAGCCCCCTCATGATTTTATACGTTTCAATAAGATCATCTCACATTCTTCTGAACTCTAATGAGTCGAGGCCCAACCTACTCAACCTTTCCTCTTCAGTCAACCCCCTCATCCGCAGAATTAACCTAGTGAACCTTCTCTGAACTGCCTCCAAAGCAAGTATATCCTTTCGTAAATATGGAAACCAAAACTGCACGCAGTATTCCAGGTGTGGCCTCACCAATACTTTATATGGCTGTAGTAAGACTTTATATTCCATCCACTTTGCAATAAAGGCCAAGATTCCATTGGCCTTCCTGATCACTTGCTGTACCTGAATACTATTCTTTTGTGTTTCATGCACAAATACCCCCAGGTCCCGCTGTACTGTGGCACTTTGCAATCTTTCTCCATTTAAATAATAACTTGCTCTTTGATTTTTTTCTGCCAAAGTGCATGATCTCACACTTTACATTATACTCCATCTGCCAAATTTTGCCCATTTACTTAGCCTGTCTATGTCCTTTTGCAGATTTTTGTGTCCTTCTCACACGTTGCTTTTCCTCCCATCTTTGAATCGTCAGCAAACTTGGCTACATTACACTTGGTCCTTTCCTCAACCTTTTCTCATAAGTCAACCCCCTCATCCACGGAATCAACCTCATGAACCTTCTCTGAACTGTCTCCAAAGCAAGTATATCCTTTTGTAAATATGGAAACCAAAACTTCATGCAGTATTCCAGGTATGGCCTCACCTGTTATATATGTGTAATCCTGTACATACCTTGCTTAGCCACCAGAGGGCTCATCCCCTGGAGTCCCAAGGTATCCCACAATCCTTTAAGAGCACTAGTAATTAAGGAGGGCTCACAGGCTGGAGAAGCACTCTGGAGACCTGCAATAAAAGACTAAGGTCACACTTCACTTCTTGAGCTCACAGTATCTAGTCAAACTCTTTATTCATACACAACAACTGGCGACGAGATGCAGATGACAAATCCATAGATGCAGAGAACAGTGGGCATCCTGGAGAAATTTTCAGCAGGAGGTGATTGGGAAACCTTCATGAAGCAACTCGACCAATACTTCATGGCCAACGAGCCGGAAGGAGAAGCAAACGCTGCCAAACGAAGGCCGATTCTCCTCATCACCTGCGGGAACCAACGTATGGCCTCATGAAAAATCTGCTTGCTCCAGCTAAACCCACAGAGAAATCATATAATGATTTGTGCACACCGGTCCGGGAACATCTGAACCCGAAGGAAAGTATTCTGATGGCGAGGTACCGGTTCACCTACAAAAGGTCTGAAGGCCAGGAAGTGGCGAGCTATATCGCCGAGCTGAGACATTGTGAATTTGAAGGACATTTGGAGCACATGCTCAGGGACATCTTCATACTTGGCACTGGCCATGAAGTGATACTTCACAAACTTTTGACTGTCGAGACCCCAAACTAGAGTAAAGCCATGGCGATAGCCCAGGCATTCATTGCTACCAGTGACAATACTAAGCAAATCTCTCAGCACACGAGTGCTGCTATAAGTACTGTGAACAAAGTGATGTTGTTTTCAAATTGTAACGTACAGGGCAGGCCCCACATGTCTGCAGCTGCGTGTCCGCAGATGTCTCAGAGTCCACCATCAAGGGTGATGAATGCTAGGCCATTAACACCTTGTTGGCGCTGTGGGGGTGATCATTGTTTCCATTTGTGCTGATTCAAAGAGTACGTTTGCAAGGGCTGTGGAACAATGGGACACCTCCAACATACGTGCAGGCGAGCTGCAAACCCTGATAATCCTGCAAAACACCATGTTGCAGAGGAGGACAGATCCACGGCGGATCACGACGAACCAGAGCCTCAGACCGAGGAGGCAGAGGTATATGGGGTGCACACATTTACCACAAAGTGTCCCCCGATAAGGCTGAAGGTTGAATTAAATGGACTCCCAGTGTCAATGGAGCTGGACACAGGCGCGAGCCAGTCCATTATGAGCAAAAATATTTTCAATAAATTGTGGTGCAGCAAGGCCTCAAAGGCCAGTCCTGACTCCCATTCGCACTAAATTGAGAACTTACACAAAGGAACTGATTCCCGTAATCGGCAGTGCTACTGTAAAGGTCTCTTACGATGGAGCGGTGCATAAGTTACCACTCTGGGTGGTACTGGGCGATGGTCCCACGCTGCTCGGCAGGAGCTGGCTGGGAAAGATGCGCTGGAATTGGAATGACGTCCGAGCGCTCTCATCCGTTGATGACACTTCGCCCAGGTCTTAAACAAGTTCCCCTCGCTGTTCAAACCAGGCATCGGGAAGTTCCAAGGAGCAAAAGTGCAGAGCAAAAGGGGGCGCAACCCATCCATCACAAGGCGAGAGTAGTACCGTACATGATGAGAGAGAGGGTGGAGATCGAGTTGGACTGGCTGCAACGAGAGGGCATCATTTCACCGATTGACTTCAACGAGTGGGCCAGTCCGATTGTTCCAGTCCTCAAGGGAGAGGGCACCATCAGAATCTGTGGCGAGTACAAAGTAACTATCAATCGTTTTTCCCTGCGAGGATCAATACCCACTACTAAAGGCAGATGATCTATTTGCGACGCTGGCAGGAGGAAAGACGTTCACGAATTTGGACTTGACTTCGGCCTACATGAGACAGGAGCTGGAGGAATCATCGAAGGGCCTCACCTGCATCAACACGCACAAAGGGCTCTTCATTTACAACAGATACCCATTTGGAATTCGATCAGCCGCGGCGATATTCCAGAGAAACATGGAAAGCTTTCTGAAGTCGGTCCCGCGCATGGTGGTCTTCCAGGATGACATCTTGGTTATAGATCAGGACACAGTCGAGCATCTGCAGAACCTGGAGGAGGTTCTTAGTTGACTCAACTGCGTGGGGCTCAGGTTAAAATGCTCAAAGTGCGTTTTCCAGGTGCCTGAAGTGGAGTTTCTGGGGAGAAGAATCATGGCAGATGGCATCAGGCCCACCAATTCGAAGACGGAGGCAATCGAGAATGCACCGAGACCACAGAATGTGACAGAGCTGTGGCCGTTTCTAGGACTCCTGAACTACTTTGGTAACTTCTTACCGGGTCTCAGCACACTGTTAGAACCACTGCATGCTTCATGGGTAAAGGAGATGAATGGGTATGGGGTAAAAGCCAAGAAAATGCATTTGTAAAAGCTAGAAAATTTTTATGCTCAAACAAATTGCTTGTGTTGTATGATCCATGTAAGCGATTGGTACTAGCCTGTGAAGCATCGTCGTACGGGGTCAGGTGTGTATTGCAACAAACTGATGAATCTGGGAAATTGCAACCGTCTGTCTAAGGCTGAGAGAGCCTACAGCATGATTGAAAAAGAAGCGTTAACATGTGTTTATGGGTAAAGAAAATGCATCAATATCTGTTTGGGCTCAAATTTGAACTGGAAACTGACCATACGCCACTGATATCCCTTTTTCCGAAAGTAAGGGGATAAATACGAATGATTCAGTCCACATCCAGAGATGGGCGTTCACGTTGTCCGCAAACAACTATGTCATCCGCCACAGGCCATGCACAGAAAACTGTGCCAATGCTCTCAGTAAGCTGCCATTGCTCACCACGGGGGTGGAAATGGCACAGCCCGCAGATTTAGTCATGGTAATGGAAGCATTCGAGAGTGAGCAATCACCCGTCACAGCCCAACAGGTAAGAACCTGAATGAGCCAGGACCCCTTACCGTCCCTAATAAAAAATTGTGTGCTTCACGGGAGCTGGTCCAGTGTCCCATTGGAAATGCAGGAAGACATAAAGCTGTACCAGTGGCGCAAGATGAAATGTCTATAGAGGCAGACTGCCTTCTGTGGGGTAATCGGGTAGTGGTCCCCAAGAAGGGCAGGGATACTTTCATCAGTGATCTCCACAGTACTCACCCAGGCATTGTAATAATGAAAGCGAAAGCCAGATCCCACGTGTGGTGGCCCAGTATTGATGCGGACTTAGAGTCCTGCGTGCACAAATGTAACACATGCTCGCAGTTAAGCAATGCATCCAGGGAGGCGCCACTAAGTTTATGGTCTTGGCCCTCCAAACCGTGGTCCAGGGCTCACATTGACTATGCTTACCCGTTTTTGGGCAAAATGTTCCTAGTGGTTGTAGATGCATGCTCCAAATGGATTAAATGTGAGATAATGTCGGCAAGCACGTCCGCCGCCACCACTGAAAGCCTGCGGGCCATGTTTGTCACACATGGCCTGCCTGATGTCCTTGTGAGCGACAACCGGGCCATGTTTCACCAATGCCAAGTTCAAAGAGTTCATGACCCATAATGGGATCAAACATGTTACATCTGCCCCGTTCAAACCAGCATCCAAGAGTTAGGCAGAGAGAGCAGTGCAAACCATCAAATAGAGCTTGAAGAGGGTAACTGAAGGCTCACTGCAGACTCGCCTATCCCGAGTCCTGCTTAGCTACCGCACGAGACCCCACTCCCTCACTGGGATTCCACCCGCTGAGCTGCTCATGAAAAGGGCACTTAAGACAAGGCTCTCGTTAGTCCACCCTGACCTACATGAACAGATAGAGAGCAGGCGGCTTCAACAAACTACATATCATGATAGCGCTAATGTGTCATGCAAAATTGAAATCAATGATCCTGTATTTGTGTTGAACTATGGACAGGGTCCCAAGTGGCTTCCCGGCACTGTTGTGGCCAAAGAGGGGAGTAGGGTGTTTTGAGTCAAACTTTCAAATGGACTCATCCACCGGAAACACTTGGACCAAATCAAACTCAGATTCATGGACTATCCAGAGCAACCCACATTGGACCCTACCTTTTTTGACCCCCCAACATACACACCAGTGGCAACCGTCACCACGATTGACCACGAAGCAGAACCCATCACCCGCAGCAGCCCAGCAAAACTCACCACACCAGACAGCCCAGCAAGGCCAGCTGCACAGCAGTCCACCGAGGGCCCAACAAACGATTCACCAAAATCAGCATTTGCACCGAGACAATCAACCAGGTAAAGAAAGGCCCCAGATTGACTCACCTTGTAAATAGTTACAGTATTGACTTTGCGGGGGGGAGTGTTGTTATATATGTGCAAACATGTACATACCTTGTGTAGCCACCAGAGGGCTCATCCCTTGGAGTCCCAAGGGGTCCCACAATCCCTTGGGAACACTGGCACTTAAGGAGGCATCACAGGCTGGAGAGGCACTCTGGAGACCTGTAATATAAGACTAAGGTCACACTTCATTTTAAGCTCACAGTATCTAGTCAGACGCTTTATTCATACATAACATCACAAATACCTTATATAGCTGAAGTAAGACTTCCCTGCTTTTATACTCCAATCCCTTTGCAATAAAAGCCAAGATTCCATTGGCCTTCCTGATCACTTGCTGTACCTGCATACTATCCTTTTGTGTTTCATGCACAAGTATCCCCAGGTCCCGCTGTATTGCGGCACTTTGCAATCTTTCGCCATTTAAATAATAACTTGCTCTTCGATTTTTTTCTGCCAAAGTGCATGACCTCACACTTTACAACATTATACTCCATCTGACAAATTTTGCCCATTCAGCCTGTCTATGTTCTTTTGTAGATTTTTTGTGTCCTCCTCACACATTGCTTTTCCTCCCATCTTTGTATCGTCAGCCATCTTGGCTACGTTACACTTGGTCCTTTCCTCAACCTTTCCTCATAAGTCAATCCCCTCATCCGCGGAATCAACCTAGTGAACCTTCTCTGAACTGTCTCCAAAGCAAGTATATCCTTTTGTAAATATGGAAACCAAAACCAAACATTGCTTTTCCTCCCATCTTTGTATCGTCAGCAAAGCTGGCTACATTACACTCAGTCCCTTCTTCCAAGTCGTTAATATAGATTGTAAATAGTTAGGGTCCCAGCATTGATCCCTGCGGCACCCCACTAGTTACTAGTTGCCAATCAGAGAATGAACCATTTATCCTGATTCTCTGTTCTCTATTATTTATCCAATCCTCTATCCATGCTAATATATTACCCCCAACCCTGTGAACTTTTATCTTGTGCAGTAACCTTTTCTGTGGCACCTTGTCAAATGCCTTCTGAAAATCCAAATATACCACATCCACTGGTTCCCCTTTATCCACCCTGTTCGTTACATCCTCAAGGAACTCCAGCAAATTTGTCAAACATGACTTCCCCTTCATAAATCCATGCTGACTCTGCCTGGCCTTGTTTTACCTTTTTCTGCACCACCATAATGGCAGCTTTCAAATTTCAAAAATTGCTGTTGCAGCTACAGAGGAGGATTTGCTTAAAGTCTACATACTCCAACTCTGGGTGACCCCTCCTAAAATCTGCTTAATATCCAGCGGATCATCCGTGGAGTTAATGGGGCCTACATTCTGGCTCAATGCTGCCAATTCATCCTCATTATAGTTATCGATCGGTCTCAGTGGTCCTGGGGCTTCGGGAGCCGGCCGACCCTCACTATACTGGGTCCCATCATCGGGCTCCTTTCTCTTCTCATCCCAGTCTACCCCAACTTCTCCCAGTGTCATAAGATAAGTCACACAACTGGCCCCGGAAAATGCTGGGGTCAGCTTATGAATTTTCTCATTAGAGGGCCCGTGATCGGCCTCTTCATGTACCCAATTTTGAGCTACACTGTATGCCACCTTGATATCCTTCAACTGTCCCTCAGCCTTGTCAGGTCTCTCTAAGTTCCTGGCACTTTCCTCACGCTGAGCCTGACACTGCTTTTTACTTTCGGTGACCTATTATTGCCAGTACTCTATTGTATTTCTAGAAGTTTCCTCCTGCACTTTCCTCTCCTGCCTTTCATTACTTAAATCTTCCGTCAGCCAGTTCACTATGGCCTCTCTGTCTCCTGCCCTGCTTTCTGATTCCCTTTTCTCTTCTTCTAACTGCTTAATTCTCAGCATGAGAATTTGATTTTATTTCTGCGTGCACAGCAACTAAATCACCTTTTCTTTTGACTTCTTATGTTCGCTATTACCACCTCTTCCTGTGGACTGTCAGAGTGCAACTGGAGTTCAGGATTGGAATATCGGGTCCTTCATTGAAACATCTGTGAAATCATGTGGAAGCAAGTCATTCTCATTCAACGACCGCCTTTGACGATGATGATGATGATACAAAATATTTGTTCAGAGTTTCTGCCATCTCCATGTTCCCCATTACTAATTCCTCAGTCTCGACCGCTAAGGGACCAACATTTACTTTAGCCACTCTTTTCCTTTTTATATACCTATAGAAACTCTTGCTAACAGTTTTTATATTTCGTCAAAGGTCTGAGTGCTGCAATGGAAGCTCAGACTGATGCCATCATGGCTCTGGATACCTCTGTGCAAAGGGGCATCACAGCACTCCATCAATCTGTTCTCCAACAGATCAGTAAGATTGCTGTGGCACTCGTCCAGGAGAGTGGCAGTGGCTCCGTGGAACATAAACTTGCTGTCCTCTCTCAGGAAGTTAGCATTACTGCTCCGACCCCTGCCAGGCCACCAGTGCCCTTGCTGATACCTGTCAGCCAACCAGCCCAGACTGCTGCAGCCCAGGTCGAGATGGTGCAGTTTCAAGTTGAGCCCTCTAGGCCCAGAGCTGCTGAAAGTCATTCTACAAGGCCATCTTCAGTTTCCTCAATTGGAGATCAGAAACCTCCCACCAGTGATGCTGCAGCCATTGGGGAAGCACCTCGGATGAGCACTAGGACAGACAAAGGCACATGGAAGACAGGCACTAAGGGAATGTACAAAGGTGATTAGTTTAATTTTATATGCATTATTTAATAATTGAATCTGTAAAATTGGATTCTAATGTGCATTTTCTGGTTGTTTTTATTTTTGTGTTGTCAGAAAGAGTATGATGTGATGGTCAGTGATAGAGGATAGGTAAGTAGTGTGGGACTGTTGGTGAATGGGGAAATGTGATTCCGGTTACTGGCTTTGCTCATGATTAATGTGATCATGTAGCGCCCAGGCTAAAAGGAGATCTCTACGTTGTATCCTTAACCTGTTCCTCCAATTTCTGTTCCACCTCCTTCTCCTCTGCTTCTTCCTTCTCCTCCTCTTCCTCGTGCTCCTACTTCTCAGCTTCTTGCCGGATAGATGGTGGCAAGGGCTGTTCCTTCATAATGGCAAGTTTGTGCAGTATGTAGCATACTACCACAAATCTTGATACCTGTTTAGCTGAGTAGTGCAGGATTCCTCCCGAGCGGTCCAGTCAGTGGAAGCATTGTTTGCGGACTCCGATGTTGTGCACTATAATGTTCCTTGTGGCATAATGGCTTTCATTGTAGGCCTGCTGTGCACGTGCATGGATTCCTGACTGGAGTCATGAGCCGTGTCATGAGCGGATAAGCCTTGTCACCCAGTAGCCAGCTTTTCACTTGTTGTGGTGGCTCAAATACAAATGGCACAGGAGACTGCAGCAGAATGAAGAAATCATGACTACTGCCTGGATAGTGGGCATTCACGTGAATGATGTGCTGCCTGTGGTCATACACCAGCTGAATATTGATGGAATGGAATCCCTTTTGGTTCATGAAAGTGGCTGAGTTCAGCTGAGGCAATGTGCATGCTGTCCATGGCACCTGGCACTAAGAAGAATCTTGCAATCCATTCAAACCCTTGTGCTCACTCTGCCTACTTGTCTCTGGCAAGCAGGAATGAGCAGACAATGTTCCCCTTTGTATAAAGAGCCTCAGTGACCTCCCTTATACAGCCGTGCACTCCAAACTGCAAGATGTTGCTTATATCTTCAGCAGCAAGCTGAAAGAAGCCAGACACATAAAAGTTAAGAATCATGGTCACCTTGACAACCATTATCAATGAAGTCATTGCCCTGCTGTGAAGCTGCAATTGTGGCTGCAGCAGTTGCGAGATTTCAGTCACGACCTCCTTTATGAAACAAATATGTCTCATGCATTGGTCTTTGCTGAAGTTGAGTTAAAAGATTGCTTCTTAAAAACCCAGAGGTGGATATGATCATCTGCTGAGAGCCCTTCTCCTCTTCCTCCCTCTATTAGCAGCTTTTCCAGCTCTCCGTGGTCTCTCTTCATTATCCTAATCATGCTCAATTTGCAGAGGAAGCTTTCCTCAACCACCCATGTCTAGAAGCAATTTCCTTCAGCACAATATTTTAAATGACAAAAAAGTACTTCAAGACCAGCCAGACCACTCCCTGTCGAGTATTCAAACTTTAGCCAAGTATAGCAAAGCTCCAAAAATGTATACAATTTCACCAGCAATTGTAAAAATAATCCAGCAACCAACTTGTAAGTTGTTCATGATCCCTTTAAATAGAGCTTGTGGAAAATCCTTTGTTCCATTTAATGTCATATTCAACTGTGCACGGTTGACAGGGCGTTGGCAGCAGTGTGGAGTTTGAAAATGGCAAAAGTGGCTTCAAATCATGTTGCACACTGATTTGTGTAATGATCTGCTTGTTCTGAATGGTGCTAGTAGTCGTAAGGCACGCAAAACCCTTGAACAAGATGGCGTCCGGCGCACTTCCCTTCAGAAGTAGATGCACGTTTCTTGGACCGCATTTTTGAGCCTTATGTGGCTGCATAGCACTTTAAAAAATTGGCACTGCATGCCCATTTAAAAAGTCCAAGTTTTGCTTGTTGGAGTCTTATTCATTATTGATGATCTCTTGGTATTTTCACAGTCAAATTGAAAAATGAGGATTTTATAGATCTTAGTGATGAAGCACTCAGCATGCTTGATCTGTTCCCTGCATCAATTAGGCCCTCAATACCAGGACTGATGCCTCTTCCTCACTGGAGCTCAGTGCCTCATCGTGTGATTCCTCTTGAACATCATTATCGATCTCTCTCAAAATGGATGGACTAGATTTTCGGCTTTTGAGATTTCCGGGTGGTAATGAAAGAGAGGCGGTGCTGATACTGTCTGGAAAAAGAGGTGGACAGCCTGAACTGCAGAAGCTGATCGAGGTGGAGCAGAGAGTGTAGGCCCTCATGGGCACCCCAGTTCACGTGATGGGTGGGAGCGAGGCCAAGCACCCTACGGGTAGTGATGGTATGTGAATGGCATTTGCGATTGATGTGACTTCCTTGAGCCCTAATATCAAGTGGCCTAGCCCCTTTACATATACATGTAGAATGACACCTTCCTCTTATCAGCCTGCCCCCTCCCCTACTACTAACCACATGTCTGTTGTTTTCCGCTGACAGGTGACCAGCCAGAAGCCAAGCAGCCTTCCCGTGAGCCATCGACATCTGGCCACAGGGGAGATGATGAGGGAGGGGAGGACAATCTGCGACCAGAGCATCAGACCCCATCCGTCCCCCGTGTGGGGACACAACATTGGGGAGGATAACTCTGAGGCTCCCGGCCACAGTGGCCTATAGCAACGCCCAGTGGGAGGGGAAGCTCAGAGGCCAACTCCCTGGAGGGTGAATCGGCACAGTAATCCTGCTCAGAGACAGGCAGACATGGACCTGGACTTGGTGGCTATGTCCAGGGAGAACACGGAAATGCACCGTGAGCTCATAGGTGCATTGGGTAGGGTGCCACAGAGCAAAGGCACACTTGTTGTGAGTGTGGCACATTGTACATACTTCTGAGGACTCCAGCGAGCCCATCCTTGCCCGCTCACAGAGGCCGATGGGCTCCAGCACCAACAGTGGTGTTCCATAGGGCGATGTTGCAGCAGCGATCACAGCGCAGGCACAAGCTATGCTCCGGCTTGGTGATGTCATGCGATCACTGACTGCTGCCATCCTCTCTGTGTCCCCCACTGTACAATGGGGTAGTGACTGTGCCAAAGCAGGCCAGCAAGTTGTGGTCACATATCGTGCTCCAGATGCTGAGGCCCAGCCCCGTGTGAGTGTCAGTGGTCCCCAGGAAATGGAAGGCGCTGTCCTTCTTCAAGATTACTGTTGTGTATGCAGAAAGAGTCAGACTGAACACTGTGAACTCAAAGTAAAGTGTGACCTTAGTCTTTTATTGCAGGTCTTCAGAGTGCCTCTCCATCCTGTGAAACCTCCTTAAATACCTGTGCTCCCAAGGGATTATGGAATCCCTTGGGACTCTGGGGGATGAGCCCTCTGGTGGCTGTACAGAATAAATATTAGTTTACATATGTAACAACACTCCCCCTCCCCCCCCGCCCACCCAAAGTCAATAGTGTAACTATTTACAATGTAAGTCAATCTGGGGCCCTACTTGCCCTGGTTGATCGTGCCGGTGTGAAAGCTGGTGTTATTGAATCATTTGTTGGGCCCTCGCTGGGCTGCTGTGCAGCTGGCCTTGTTGGGCCTCCTGGTGTGTTGGGCCCTGCTGGGCTGCTGTGGATGATGGGTTCTGCTTCGTGGTCAACCGTGGTGCTGGTTGCCACTGGTGTGTATGTTGGGGGATCAAAAAAGGTAGGGTCCAAAGTGGGTTGCTCAGGTTAGTCCGTGAATCTGAGTTTGATTTGGTCCAAGATTTTCCAGTGAATGAGTCCATATGAAAGTTTGACCCGAAACACCCTGCTTCCCTCTTTGGCCACGACAGTGCCGGGAAGCCACTTGGGACCTTGTCCATAATTTAATACAAATACAGGATCATTGATTTCAATCTCGCGTGACACATTTGCGCTATCATGGCATGCACTTTGTTGAAGCCGCCTGCTCTCTACCTGTTCATGTAGATAGATCAGGGTGAACTAACGAGAGACTTGTCTTAAGTGCTCTTTTCATGAGCAGTTCAGCAGGTGGGATCCCAGTGAGTGAGTGGGGTCTCGTTTGCAGATGACACTAAGCTGGGTGGCGGTGTGAGCTGTGAGGAGGACGCCAAAAGGCTGCAGGGTGACTTGGACAGGTTAGGTGAGTGGGCAAATGCATGGCAGATGCAGTATAATGTGGATAAATGTGAGGTTATCCATTTTGAGGGCAAAAACACAAAGGCAGAATATTATCTGAATGGCGGCAGATTAGGAAAAGGGGAGGTGCAACGAGACCTGGGTGTCATGGTTCATCAGTCATTGAAAATTGGCATGCAGTTACAGCAGGCAGTGAAGAAGGCAAATGGTATGTTGGCCTTCATAGCTAGGGGATTTGAGTATAGGAGCAGGGAGGTCTTACTGCAGTTGTACAGGGCCTTGGTGAGGCCTCACCTGGAATATTGTGTTCAGGTTTGGTCTCCTAATCTGAGAAAGGACGTTCTTGCTATTGAAGGAGTGCAGCGAAGGTTCACCAGACTGATTCCAGGGATGGCTGGACTGTCATTTGCGGAGAGACTGGATCAACTGGGCCTTTATACAGTGGAGTTTAGAAGGATGAGAGGGGATCTCGTAGAAACGTATAAGATTCTGACGGGATTGGACAGGTTAGATGCGGGAAGAATGTTCCTGATGTTGGGGAAGTCCAGAACCAGGGGACATAGTCTTCGGATAAGGGGTAGGCCATTTAGGACTGAGATGAGGAGAAACTTCTTCACTCAGAGAGATGTTAACCTGTGGAATTCCCTGCCGCAGAGAGTTGTTGATGCCAGTTCATTGGACAGATTCAAAAAGGAGTTAGATATGGCATTTACGGCTAAAGGGATCAAGGGGTATGGAGAGAAAGCAGGAAAGGGGTACTGAGCGAATGATCAGCCATGATCTTATTGAATGGCGGTGCAGGCTCGAAGGGCTGAATGGCCTACTCCTGCACCTATTTTCTATGTTTCTATGTTTCGTGCGGCAGCTAAGCAGGACTTGGGATAGGCATATCTGCAGTGAGCCTTCAGTTACCCTCTTCAAGCCTTGGTTGATGGTTTGCACTGCTCTCTCTGCCTGACCATTGGATGCTGGTTTAAACAGGGCAGATGTGACATGTTTGATCCCGTTAAGGGTCGGTCATGAATTCTTTGAACTCAGCACTGGTAAAACATGGCCCGTTGTCTCTCACCAGGACATCGGGTAGGCCGTATGTGGCAAACATGGCCCGCAGGTTTTCAGTAATGGCAGCAGACGTGCTAGCCGGCATTATCTCACATTCAATCCACTTGGAGTACCCATCTACAACCACAAGGAACATTTTACCTAAGAATGGGCCTGCATAGTCGACGTGTATCCTGGACCACGGATTGGAGGACCAAGACCTTAAACTTAGCGGCGCCTCCCTGGCTACATTGCTTAAGTGTGAGGATGTATTACATCTGTGAATGCAGGACTCTAAGTCCGCATCGATACCGGGCCACCACACGTGGGATCTGGCTATGATTTTCATCATTACAATGACTGAGTTGTTACTGTGGAGATCATTGACGAAGGTGTCTCTGCTGTTCTTGGGGACCACTATTCGATTGCCCCACAGAAGGCAGCCTGCCTGTATAGACATTTCATCTTTGCGCCACTGGTACGACTTTATCTCTTTCTGCATTTCCACTGAGACACTGGACCAGCTCCCGTGAAGCACACAGCTTTTGACTAGAGATAATAAGGGGTCCTGGCTTGTCCAGGTTTTGATCTGCCAGGCAATGACAGGTGATTGCTCACTCTCAAATGCTTCCATAACCATGGCTAGATCTGCTTCCACCCCCGTGGTGGGGAATGGCAGCCTATGGAGAGCATCGGCGCAGTTTTCTGTGCCTGGCCTGTGGAGGATGGCGTAGTTGTATGCGGACAATGTGAGCACCTATCTCTGGATGCGGGCCGATGCGTTGGTATTTATCCCTTTACTCTCGGAGAACAGGGATATAAATGGTCAGTTTCCAATTCGAATTTTAGCACAAACAGGTATTGATGCATTTTCTTTACCCCATACCCCATAGGCTAACGCTTCTTTCTCAGTCATGCTGTAGGCTCTCTTAGCCTTAGACCGACTCCTGGATGCATAAGCAACTGGTTGCAGTTTCTCAATATCATTAGTTTGTTGCAATACACACCCGATGCCATATCACGATGCATCATATGCTGGTAACAAACACTTACATGGATCATACAACACAAGCAATTTGTTTGAGCATAACAATTTTCTCGCTTTTACAAAAGCATTTTCTTGGCTTTTGCCCCAAACCCATTCATCCCCTTTTTGTAGTCAGATGTGCAGTGGTTCTAACAGTGTGCTGAGACCCGGTAAGAATTTACCAAAATAGTTCAGGAGTCCAAGAAACGACCGCAGCTCCGTCACGTTCCTTGGTGCGTTCTCGATTGCCTCCATCTTCGCGTTGATGGGCCTGATGCTGTCTGCCGCAATCCTCCTTGTCAGAAACTCCACTTCAGGCGCCAGGAAAACGCACTTCGAGCGTTTTAACCTGAGCCCCACGCGGTTGGGTCGACTAAGAACCTCCTCCAGGTTCTGCAGATGCTCGACTGTGTTCCTATCTGTGACCAAGATGTCGTCCTGGAAGACCACAGTGTGCGGGACAAACTTCAGCAAGCTTTCCTTGTTTCTCTGGAATATCACAGCCGCCGATTGGATTCCAAATGGGCATCTGTTGTAAAGAAAAGGCCTTTGTGCATGTTGATGCAGGTGAGGGCCTTCGATGATTCCTCCAGTTCCTGCGTCCTGTAGGCTGAAGTCAGATCCAGCTTCGTGAACGTCTTTCCTCCCGCCAGCATTGCAAAGAGGTCATCTGCCTTTGGTAGTGGGTATTGGTCCTGTAGGGAGAAATGATTGATAGTTACTGTGTAATTGCCACAGATTTTGATGGTGCCATCTCCCTTGAGGACTGGGATGATAGGACTGGCCCACTCGTTGAACTTGATCGGGGAAATGATGCCCTCTCTTTGCAGCCAGTCTAGCTCGATCTCTATCCTTTCTCTCATCATGTACGGTACTGCTCTCGCCTTGTGATGGATCGGTCGCGCCCCTGGAATTAGATGGATCTACACTTTTGCTCCTTGGAATTTCCAGATGCCTGGTTCGAACAACGAAGGAAATTTGTTTAAGACCTGGGCATACGAAATGTCGTCAGCAGGCGATAGCGCTCGGACGTCGTCACAGTTCCAGCGTATCTTTCCCAGCCAGCTCCTGACGAGCAGTGTGGGACCATCGCCCGGTACCATCCAGAGTGGTAGCTTGTGCACCGTTCCATCATAGGAGACCTTTACGGTAGCACTGCCGATTACAGGAATCAGTTCTTTCATGTAAGTTCTTAGTTTTGTGCGAACTGGAGTTAAGACTTGCCTTGAGGCCTTGTTGCACCACAACCTTTCGAAAGTCTTTTTGCCCATGATGGACTGGCTCGCGCCCATGTCCAGCTCCATTTACACTGGAAATCTATTTAGTTCAACATTCAGCATTATCGGGGGACAATTCCTGGTGAATGTGTGCACCCCATGTACTTCTGCCTCCTTAATCTGAGGCTCTGGTTCATCGTGATCCTCCATGGATCTGTCCTCCTCTGCAACATGGTGGTTTGCAGGTTGAACAGGCTTTACAGCTCACCTGCACACTCTTTGGAGGTGTCCCATTGTTCAACAGCCCGTGCAAATGTACACTTTGAATCGGCATGAATGGAAACAATATTCACCCCCGCAGTGCCATCAAGGTGTTAATGGCCTTGCATTCATCACTCTTGATGGTGGACTCTGAGACATCTGCGGACGTGTAGCTGCAGGTATGTCTGACCTGCCCTATACATTATGATTCGAATACAACATCGCTTTGTTCACAGTACTTGTAGCAGCACTTGTGTGCTGAGAGGTTTGCTTCGTATTGTCACTGGTGGCAATAAACGCCTGGGCTATTGCTATGGCCTTACTCAAGGTTGGTGTCTCTACAGTCAAAAGTTTGCGAAGTATGTTTTCATGGCCAATGCCAAGTAAGAAAAAGTCTCTGAACATGTGCTTCAAATGTCCTTCAAATTCGCAATGTCCTGCAAGGAGTCTTAGCTCGGCGACATAACTCGCCACTTCCAGGCCTTCAGACCTTATGTAGATGTCGAACCAATACCTCACCATCAGAACACTTTCCTTTGGGTTCAAATGCTCTTGGACAACTGTGCACAAATCATCGTACGATTTCTCCATGGGTTTCACTGGAGTGAGCAGGTTCTTCATGAGGCCATACGTTGGTGCCCCACAGATGGTGAGGAGGATCGCCCTTCATTTGGCAGCGCTCTCTTCCCCATCTAGCTCATTGGCCATGTGTCGCTCCACAAAAGTTTTCCACTCATATCCCTCCGAGAATTTCTCCAAGATGCCCATTATTCTCTGCATCTTTGGGTTCGCTATCTGTATCTTGTTGCCAGTTGTTGTGTATGGAGAAAGAGTCAGCCTGAATACTGTGAGCTCAAAGTAAAATGTGACCATCGTCTTTTATTGCCGATCTCCAAAGTACCTCTCCAACCTGTGAAGCCTCCTTAAATACCTGTGCTCCCAAGGGATTATGGGATCCCTTGGGACTCCAGAGGATGAGCCCTCTGGTGGCTGTAAAGAGTAAATACATGTTTACATATATAACAATTACAGCATTCCAGCTCCCACCATTGACTCTCTGACCATGCACCTAACGCGGTCCACTCCTGATCCATCAGAGACTGCTGCCACCGATGCTGAGGCACAGCAGTCTGCAGCCGGGCCTTCTAGGCCCAGAGCTGGTACAGTGCATCATCCTAGGCCATCTGCACTGTGTGGCCCACTATCATAGCAGCCCTCAAGCAGCCTTGCTTTTGGCACTGAGACCTCATTGAGGAGGAGCAGTAGGCATGGGAGGAGGGTAAAGGGTCGGGGGGCAAAGCTCAGGGCTAGTCTGAATAAAGTGCAGGACAATGTTGTGGCGATGCCCTGATTTTTCTTTATGATGCCTGGAAGTAGTTGAATAAATGCACTTCATTGTTGGTCAGTACCTTGCAACAGAACATTGCATTTTGTATAGTTTTCTTTTGGTGGGGGGTGCATTTCTTACTTTGTTGCAGTAAAATATCACTTTGATCCTTTGCCATTGGTATCTTGTGTATCATTCCAACATTCACCGGAGATGTGCCTTTATGGTGGTGCATAGCGTGACGAGTATTAGCTCCATCCCTCAGCTTCCTCCATTTAGGAGAACCGAGCTGGCAACATGCAGCTCTTCATCTGGCAACATCTCCACGCTGCTTCCCCCATGGATGGTGTGGCTGTTGGGGCCTCACCAGCCTCCTCTTTGTCGTCGTCCTCCTCCTGAGGTGGGCCTATAATCCCCACTAGCATATAGAATTGTTCACATGTAAATAGTTGTATGTTAAGAAATGGGTTATTTTGCATTGATTTGCTGCAGGAAGCAGTTTTGTGTTTATAGTTTTGGTTTAATCATTGTTTCATTTTGGGTTGTTGAGGGAGGAGAGAGGGGCGTGGTCATTGTCCATTATTGATGTTGATAAAAATGTTTCTGGGACCTTTGTCATTGTTGTTTTGCGTCTCATTGGAGAATTCAGTGTAGATGGGCCATCATGGTGACACAGAGTTGCGAGTCAAAGCTGCAACCCCACCTTCCCCACTCAAGCAAATGATGAGCTGGCGATGTAAGGCTCTTTCTGCGGCCGCATCTCCACGCTGCCTCCCCTGTGGTTGTGGTGGATCCGCAATGGGATCCTCGCCAGGCTCGTCTTCCTCAGTCTCCCCCTCCTGAGGTAGTCCTGCAATCCCCATTGGCAATGCCTGGCCCCTCATGATGGCCAAGTTGTGCAGCATGCAGCACACTACAATAAATTCAGCTACCTGTTGAGGGGAGTATTGAAGGCTGTCTCCAGAGCAGTCCAGGCATCGAAATCGCTGCTTGCGCACCCCCAATTATCTGTTCGATGATGTTGTGGGTGGCTGCATAGCTCTCAGTGTACCACTGCTCCACTTCTTTTGTGTGGTTTGCGGGGAGGTGGGGTGGGGCGGTGGGGGGGGGTGGGGGTCATGAGCCAGGTGGCTAGGCTGTATCCTCTGTGCCCGAGCAGCCAGCCGCGCCGTTCCCTTGGTGCCTGAAACAATCATGAGACAGTGCTCTCATGCAAGATGAAAGCATCCTGTATAGCAGGCATTCACTGCGAGGATGAGCTGCTATCCCTTTCGATTTCTGAATGCCTCTGCGTTGTGTAATGGTGCTCACAAGGCCACGTATGTGCAGTCAGTGGCTCCTTGAACCCTCGGGAAGCCCACAATTCTGTCAATCCCACATGCCCGCTCATTCTGGCTCTCCCTGCTCATTGGGAACTTTATGTCGTCCATTCTGCGGGCGTACAGAGCATTTGTGACGTGGCGAATGCAGCAATGCGCAGCGTATTGAGAGATGCTGCATATATTTTTTGCTGCTGCCTGGAAGGAGCCAGAGGCATAGAAGGCCAGTGACACAGTCACCTTCACTGTGACGGGCAACGCAGTCCTGGTGCTGATGTAAGGCTGTAGGTCTGCCTGTAGGAGATGTCATATCCCTGTCAGCATTTTCTTTTGGAAGCGCAGCCTTCTCAGAAACTGCTCCTCAGAGAGCTGAAGGTATGATCGTTGCTGCCTGTAAACCGGTCGGGGGTAAGCCATCCTCCCCAGACTTCTTCGGCCTCTCCTCATCTGTGGGCCGACATGGCCAAGAGCCCTTCTTCTATCCTGAAACCGCCTGGGAATAGCATGGAGCATGATATGCTGGCGAACTAGAAATGCCCTCATTAAATTCTTTCACTGTAGTTGTAAGGACATTGTAATGGCAGATAAAAGTACTGCTTCCAAGTCAGAGCTTCACGCAGCATGCTGTGCGCAAATGTTGCAGACCTGCAATGTAGGATCCTCCTCCCTCTATTTAAATACGTGGCAAATACTGCCTGCTGGACTGTGGGACTGCCTGGTTTTTCAGGTGTCCCTTGGGGTGGACGTATCATGTGGCGTTAGGGCTGAATTTTGCAGCCGAGATGCTAGCGGAGCATTGCACGACGATTGACGTCATGATCTCATTGAAACTAGAGGGCAGCGGTAAGTTTTTGCGCTGCCACAAACCCTGAGCCGAATTTGCCGACTGGGTGGTAAAAGCTGCCTGCCCGCCGTTACGCCTTAAGACACGCTTTACTGCCCCTCCGGGGCGCTACCAGAGATGCAAGGGAGCATTGACTGTTTCAAGTCGATAAAAATGGTCATTGAATACAAAAGCAAGGATATGATGTTGAATTTGGACAAGATATTGGAGTATTGCGTGAAGTTCGGGGCACATCATTATAGGAAGGATAATAGATTTATAGAAAGAATACAGCAAGGATTCACTAGAATTATACCAGGAAAGAAATATTACAAAAAAGGTTCAACACGCTGAGGCCTTTTTGACAGGAACAGAAAATGTTGAGACAGGTCTATTAGACATTTTCAAAATTATGTAAAGATTTGAGAAGGTAAATCGTTTCCACTGCTCGGCTAATTCTTTTTTCATTCGTTCCTGGGATGTGGGTGTCACTGGCAAGGCTATCATTTATTGCCCATCCCTAATTGCTGGTGAGAAGGTGGTGGTGAGCCGCCTTCTTGAACCACTACAGTCAGTCTGATGAAGGTACTCCCATAATTCTGTTAGGAAGGGTGTTCCAAGGTTTCGACCCAATGTCGATGAAGGAATGACAATATATTTCCAAGTCAGGATGGTCCGTGACTTGGACGGGAACTTTCAGGTCGTGATGTTCCTATGTGCCTGCTGCCCTTATCTTTCTAGTTGGTAGAGGTCGCGGGTTTAGGGTGCTGCTGAAGTATCCTTGGCGAGCTGCTGCAGTGCATCTTGTAGATGGTACACGCTGCAGCCACGGTGCATTGCTAGTGGAGGAAGTGAATGTTTAAGGTGGTGGATGGGGTGCCAATCAAGCGGGCTGCTTTGTCCTTGATGGTGTCGAGCTTTTTGAGTGTTGCTGGAGCTGCACTCATCCAGGCAAGTGGAGGGTATTTCATCACACTCCTGACTTGTGCCTGGTAGATGGTGGAAAGGCTTTGGGGAGTCAGGAGGTGAGACACTCACTGCAGAATACCCAACCTCTGACATGCTCTTGTTGCCATAGTATTTATGTGGCTGGTGAATGTTGATGGTGGGGGATTAGCCAATAGTAATGCCATTGAATGTCAAGGGGCAGTGGTTAGACTCTCGCTGCTTGGAGATGGTCATTGCCTGGCTCTTGTACAGCGCAAATGTTACTTGCCACTTATTAGCCCAAGCCTGAATGTCGTCTAGGTCTTGTTGCATGCGGGCATGGACTGCTTCATTATCAGAGGAGTTGCAAATGGAATTGAACACTGTGCAGTCATCAGCGAACATCCCTACTTCTGACCTTATGACAGAGGGAAGGTCATTGATGAAGAAGCTGGATAGTTGGCAACAAGGCGGCATAATCCCACGATTAATACTAGAAGAAAAATGGGGGACGATAAAATAATTTTTTTCACAGAGGGTTATTAGCATATTGAATGCTTTCCCACAAGTAGCTACTGAGGCAGAGTCTTTAACATTGTTTAGAAGGGGATTTAATTATTGGTTTAAGAGGAAATTTTTAAAAGCATATGGAGAAATGGCAGTGAAATAGGATGACAGTAGATAATCTCAGTTGAAGAGCTAGCACCAGCCTGGATGCATTGGCTAAATGGTCTTAATTTATGCTGTGATATCTATGTTTCTATGATGTGGGGGTAGTAGTGATCAACACTTTAGTGAGTGTTGCTCTTCAGATTCTGCTGGAGGACAATTGCGGTCTGCTAAGACTGTGAGAAGAGCAAATGGTACATTGAGTAAGTAAGAACACAAATCCATAAGGGTGTTGCATTGTCATTACATGCTGTATTATGTGTTTGGGTTCAATCACTGCTTATAGATACAATTTGCACAGTCCTACACCTCCCACGCTCTCCATCTGACAGCTTCCTCAAATAACATTGTGGTCTGGATGTGTGCCAGCCATTTCATCTGATGACCCTAATTATGTACAAGCTTTGCCTTTAAACAGAAAAGCAGTGTAAATTAAGATGTGCAATTTAGCATGTTGAAATTGCTTCCTGCAGTATTTTCTCTTTGCTACCATAGCATGTGTAATATTATTTGCATAATCCTGTTGTTTGCAATTCCAATAGCTTACTTAGGTATACTCTCGTTAGCATTTCTCTGTATCAGTCCAATTTTTTTTGATTATATCTTTAACAAACACAACCTTTTATAATGTGGCTTATTTTGTGCTCTTTTAAAACTTCTTTCACAGTTTTTTGTTCCCAGTCCTTCTCAATCATCTTCTCCCGTGTTGATCACTTCCTTTACATATTTGGGGATTACCATCTCCGCAGAAAAGTTCCTTGTGACTCTTCATAAAGGTCCATCAGGATTTGCAGGATCTGATGGATATAGGATGGCTTTCTCTGTTGCTGCTGAGTTTGTCTCCATTTCTATTGTCCACTCCAAGCCTGGAATAATGAATTTTCAATTTTTGGACCGATCAAGATGCTTGTTGACTGCTTAAGAAGTGCTTTAGGATCAATATTGCAGATGTCTCTTGTTTGGTTGTGAAATTTTTGGTACCGGTAATAAAATTGCAATCTCAGAAATTGAGCATTCAAAAATGTGCATTTACTGTGAGTTTGCGTAGTTTAATTTTAATTAGGCTATTTGCACTTCTATTATATATTAAGAACTGTGACTGGTCTCAAGATTCAAAGTACTGCGTCTGTATGTGTTGCTGCGAATAGCAGCGGGAGCAGGAGATCGAGAGTCCCATAATCGAGAGGGGAGGTGCAACGAGACCTGGGTGTCATGGTACATCAGTCATTGAAAGTTGGCATGCAGGTATAGCAGGCGGTGAAGAAGGCAAATGGTATGTTGGCCTTCATAGCTAGGGGATTTGAGTATAGGAGCAGGGAGATCTTACTGCAGTTGTACAGGGCCTTGGTGAGGCCTCACCTGAAATATTGTGTTCAGTTTTGGTCTCCTAAACTGAGGAAGGACATTATTGCTATTGAGGGAGTGCAGCGAAGGTTCACCAGACTGATTCCCAGGTTGGCAGGACTGACATATGAAGAAAGACTGAATCGACTAGGCTTATATTCAAAGGAATTTAGAAGAATGAATGGGGATCTCATAGAAAAATATAAAGTTCTTCAACGATTTGGTTGTTGGTTTCTCCGGGGCAAGAAGATTCTTCATGAGGCCATAGGTTGTTGCCCCGCAGATGGTGAGGAGGATCGCCTTTCGTTTGGTAGTGTACACATTCCCTTCCAGCTTGTTGGCCACGAAATATTGGTCGAGTCGCTCCACGAAGGCTTCCTAATCGTCACCTGAGAATTTCTCCAGGATACCAACAGTTCTCTGCATTTTCGCGTAATGGTTCGTTATCTTGACACCAGTTGTTATGTCTCGAATAAAGCAACGTGACTGAGTACTGTAGACTTGAGTAAGTGTGACCTTAGTTTCTTTATTCTGACTCCAGAGTGCTGGCACAGCATGGGAGGCTTGATTACATACAGTGCTCCCTAGGGATGCTGGGATCCCTTGGGACTCCAACAGATACGCCTTCTTGTGGCGGTAGAAATGCTGGTTACATGGTGTTGCATACATAACAGACTAGGCTTATATTCACTGGAATTTAGGGGATCTCATAGAAACATATAAAATTCTGACGGGATTGGACAGGTTAGATGCAGGAAGAATGTTTCCGATGTTAGGGAAGTCCAGAACCAAGGGTCACAGTCGAAGGATAAGGGGTAAGCCATTTAGGACCGAGATGAGGAGAAACTTCTTCACTCAGAGAATTGTGAACCTGAGGAATTCTCTACCACAGAAATTTGTTGAGGCCAGTTCGTTCGATATATTCAAAAGGGAGTTAGATGTGGCCCTTACGGCTAAAGGGATTAAGGGGTATGGAGAGAAAGCAGGAATGGGGTACTGAAGTTACATGATCAGCCATGATCATATTGAATGGTGGTGCAGGCTCGAAGGGCTGAATGGCCTACTCCTGCACCTATTTTCTATGTTTCTATGTTTCTCTTTTGCTTTACCTTTTCCCCCAGCTTCTGTATTTTCTCTTGGCATTGTAGGGGGGTTATTTTGATCAAAGGGAGAAAAACAGCCGCTAAATGGGTACTGTGCTGATAAGAAATGCCTGTTTGAAAGTCTGGATTTAGCACACAATGTTTGGGCCAATTGATGCTCATGATTCGAACATGCCTGGAGGTGATAACCAGAAGCCTGCAGGTTTAGCACCCAAGTGCTGATTCGATGCAATTTTCATGGAGCAGTATATGTGGGCTCTTCGTGCCCACTTCTACTCAAGGTGTGGAGTGCTTTAACTGACACACAGCGGCACAATGCAGGGTGGCTCAGGGACTGAGGTTGAGCATGCATGGGTTACTGGATGTGGGACTGGAGGTCCTGGTAGAGGAGGTCCAGAGGATGAGGGATATCCAGCACACAGGTGTGGAAGAATGCCACCTTCCCCTCCTGTCCCTCTCTCCTGCAGCAGCAGGTGCTGCTCTGCCTGTCTTCATGTCCTCCTCCTATTCCTTGTCCAGATCAAGGGGGGCCCCGAGCAAAATGCCTATGACCTAGCACTCCCTTTCTCCTGGTGACTCATATAAGGTGCAGTAGCACAGCACTTACTCTTTTTAGGTGAAGTCCTCAGATAATTTCCGGCTTAAATGTTGCTCAAGTGTTGGTGAAGTCTTGACAAAGTGTCCCAGAAAGTCTCTCGATGTGTTTCTGAGGTCCTCTTCACAGCTGCAGCACCTCTTTAGCACCTAAATTATTTGCTGAAAATTGCCTCCAGTGCTACATTTGTTCCCCTATTATTGCTCGAGGACGCCACTTAAGGCGTTGTGTAACTCTTTCACCTTTTCTTCCCATATTTTATTTAAACCCTCCTGTTCTTCGTGCTTGGCTTTACCTGTAATTTTCTTGCACCTTCGGGTTGAAGATAATTTACTGACATGGCTAAGAGTATTCTTTGGTTTTCTTTGCTCTAATTGGGTTTTGAAACTTTTGATGCAACCGCTCTCGGTTTGGATTTTTTGGTCTAATTAGGTTTCCAAGCTCTGGCTGCCATTGCTTTCTGCTTCTAATTGTCTTTTTGGTTTTAAAATTTGCTGTCCTTGCCAGAGCACAACCACAGCATTCTATTTTCCTTTTTTAAAACACTTCTCTTTGGTTAGTGTTATAATCACCTCCGCTGGCCATCCTACGTTTTCTGTGTGCTCAATTAAGGATATGCACAAACCATATTTGCGTGGATTGTGGAACAAGAATTCTCCGGTGCACGCGCCATTCTAATTTATTTTACTGGTGGGATTGGCTACCGTCTATAACCACTGGGAGTGCCTCTGTGCCTCTCCCCAAACTGCAGGTTGCAATTTGCCAATCTATTAACAACTGTTATTTTTAACAGAGTAACGATCTGTACTTAATCTCCCTTCCCGACGCATGCGCACAAGTTCGGACAAATATCACCAACTCCGCCCCCACAACGCAATTTACACAAACCCTTTTCTGCACAAGCGCCCATCTGCAGCGCCAATCCATCCTCCAATCTGTCGAGCATGTTGCCTCAACTGTGCCGAGCAGCCCTGAGCCGCCCCGCAACACCACGTACCCTCCACTGCAGTGCCGAGCCATTTGGCCCCAAAAGGCTCCGTAGGGAGAGAAGCAGCAGGCCACCGAGAGGGGAGTGAAAGAGAGAAACACTGGGCAGGAGAGAGAAAGACTGGCGAGGAGGGGGGGGGTGGGGGCAGAGAGAGAGAGAGAGAGACTGGGGGAGAGAGAGAGGCTGGGAGAGGGAGAGAGAGAGAGAGACTGGGGGAAGGAAAGAGAGACTGGGGGAGAAAGAGAAAGACTGGGGGAGATAGAGAGAAAGACTGGGGGAGGGAGAGAGAGAGAGAGAGACTGGGGGAGGGAGAGAGAGAGATAAATACTGGGGGAGGGAAAGAGAGAGATCGGGAGGGAGAGAGACTGGGGGAGAGGGAGAAAGCAATACTGGGGGAGAGAGAGATAGACTGGGGAGAGAGAGGGATAGACTGGAGGAGAGAGAGTGAGCAATACTGCGGGGGGTGGGGGGGGGGAGGCGGAGGGAGAGAGACTGGGAGAGAGAGAGAGGGCCTTGGGGCGGGGGGAGAGAGACACAGGTGGAGGGGAGAGAAGGAACTCAGAGAAGAAGGATCACATTTCTACAACCTCCGACAAGGGACATCGTTGGAGTGAATGGAATCCAGAAGTCACCTCACTGTCACTATTTACTTCATATCCAATAAACCTGTTAGCAATCTGTACATAATGCCCATCTGTGGTGGTGGTGGGGTGGAGAGTAAGGTGCTGGGGTAAGGTATTTTGTCTGGGGGTGGGTGGGGGGAGTAAGGTGCTGGGGTAAGGCATTTTGTCTGGGGGTGGGTGGGGGGAGTAAGGTGCTGGGGTAAGGCATTTTGTCTGGGGTGGGTGGGGGGAGTAAGGTGCTGGGGTAAGGCATTTTGTCTGGGGGTGGGGGGGGAGTAAGGTGCTGGGGTAAGGCATTTTGTCTGGGGGTGGGGGGAGTAAGGTGCTGGGGTAAGGCACTTTGTCTGGGGGAGGGATGCACTTGCGCTGGGGTAAGGCACTTTGACTGAGGGAGGGATGTGTCCTTTCTGACTTCTGAAGTCAAAATTGGTCATGTTATAATGTGCAAATTTAAGCTGGGAGGTTCCATTCACACATTCCAGAGAAACTTCAGGGTGTGGCTTATCCTCCAAGAGGACCAGTCAGCAATAGGTCATGTGATAATTGAGAGCCAATCAGAGAAATGGCTGCAATTCAGTTCGTACAAATAGACGCATTCTATTTTTAAACCTTTAACTCGGGCCTACCCAGGAGATGCCAATGTTAGCGGATTTCCCGCGGTTACAGTCGCAACAAAGGGTTGTTAGTCCGGCAACAATAATCTTGGCTCAATTCAAGCCCGAGTGGTTTTTAACAACACTTTTAATATACATTGACTGATAACAGTATTGGTTTTATACAACTGTCCTGCAGTACTACTTTACATGGTGAGCAATTAATGCACCTTTTATCTTCACAAAATCTCGTTCAAACTGATCAGACTTGTAATCTTTCATGGCTCAAGTTCTGACTATCCCGAGAGCACTCTGAAGCTAAGAGGGAAAAGGTCCCATTATTATAATATTCGGCTGCCTTGAACTGCAGCTACATGTAATGGTACGCATATGTGTGCTGAAGCCACGTATTGAAGTGTTTACCCAGCTTCTAATCTTTTGGCCCTCATATAAGCTTTGTTTAATGCATAGGCCAAGTGGCCTTGCAGCCATCCATAATTCTGACTGCTTTGTACTATCTGTTACTGTGGTATATGCTTTCTTAGCAACTGCCCCCTTATCTCGATATGGGTCATCTCTTGACCTTGATGTTTCTCATTCCGTCTTTTGAGTTTCAAAACTCTATATACATATATATATATATATATATATATATAAATGAGTTTATATGAAAAGACACGTTTGAAGAGACAAAATGGATACCTTCCCCAAATTCATGTCTCCTCTGGCTGGGCAGAGCCCAAGGAACAAAGTAAGCATGGCTTTGAAGCTCACCAAACTAGAAAAGATGTTAATTAGAAAGCTATTAACCCTAATCAAGGCCCTCCAGACAGACACATGGTTGTGGAGAAGCCAATCAGGAATGGACCTGGAAACAATACCCAATCCTGGGGCTTTCTGAGAAACAATGGACAAGGGATATAAAAACTCAAGCGAAAAGATTGCTCGCTCTCTCTTTTCTTAAGCATACGGCAAAGCAGGACCTTCCTCGACAGACCAAGAAGCAGGCCATGTGCTTTGCCAGAGGGAAGTGAAGTATACCTTTTTATATCTTTTTATTGTAACATCATTGTATCTGTTGTAACTAAGTAGATCAGTAGGACAGCTGACGACTGCTGTTTCTCTGATAGATGTGCATGTGTGTGTGTTTAATAAAATATTCCAAATTGCTTTAAAAGAATTGGTCTTGCTGTCAATTTAATGCCAGTGATTTCAAAATCTTACAAAATTGGGGGCTCGTCCGGGATCTGGCAAGAGAGTTTTTGGTCAGTCTTTTGAACAATTGGAAATCTCGGGAGTTGCGATTCTAACCTGCGTTGCGAAGTTTAAACGAAAAACTTTTAAACGGATCTGGAGAAGTTGCGTCTTAAGGAGTAGTCGTCTCGATAGATGGAACTGTTTAAGTGGGGACCCACCAGTAGTTAAATTCAAAGGACACAGGATGAAGGGATCGGTCATGTACAGAAAGCCAGCAAAAGATGTAGAGGTAGTCTATCAGCAGATAGTATACGAAAAGGTATCCATAAAGGACATACAAGAGTTATAGGTATAGGCACCGTACTTTCGTAAGGGCCAACATGCGCCCTTTGGGGAGCTCATGGCATTTATCCAGGAGAAATTAAATCAAGGAGAGCTAAGGCCAAAACGGGCAAACGGTCTCTTGGCATTCAGCGCACACTACTGCATTCGGAGAGATGAGGAATTAATGAGGCAGGATGTAAAAGAGATTCAAATTTTAAGGGAAGTGATACAATATTTAAAAGAACAAAGGGAAAAAGAGATATAAGATTTCAAAGAATTGCAAGTAAAATAGGTTTGACTAAAAGAAAAAGAGATTCAAAGTATAAAAGAACAAAAGGAAGAAGGCCTTTAACTTATTCGGCAGGAGGGAGAAATACAGCATTTGAGACAGGAAATTGATCAATTAAACAAATTAGGCAATTAGAAAGAGGGGCAGAACAGGCAGCTTCATTGCAACAGCAACAAAGCTCCTCAAATTTAAACACTATAGCAGGCGTCGTTGAAGCAAACAAAAACAGATTGGCGTTAAAAAAATAAAAATGTAAAAACTTGCGGCTCTGGCAAGAGCTACAAGATGCTAGGTGGCATTAAGTGACGTACTTAAAAAGTCACTTAGGGAGGCAGACCATTCCCGATGCCAACTAGAAATAGTGAGGCTAAAAAGTAAGTTAGGGGAGCTGCTGGCCCTGGCATCTGCAGTAACACAGGAAGCCACAACAGAGACAACAGAAGGAGACAAGGGGGTGACAGATTGGGAAGAGGAAGGCAGTCAATATAATCCCCAGGGTGGTGGTGTAGGATGGGATACCTTGGAGACAGAAGAGCCAAGCGTCGCAGTAGTAACCACTTTTTTATGATGTAATGCACATGGTCACATCACCAGTAACCATACCGACTCACAGCCCATATCTGGTACTGACGCCATGGCGGGTAGCCACAAGTTGGGACTCATTAATGATGGGGACAACCCACTGGGAGTTAACAGGAGATGGGCAAATTTCAGGAGAAGTTACCCGAGTTAGAAGAGAGAGACTTAACACAAGTCCTTCTCTTGGTCTGTTCCACTTCGCAAAAAGATAATCTGCCAGATGCAGTCCTTCAGCCTGGCACAGTGGCCGATGCAGTCATGACCGAGATCCGGAACCATTTAGAGATTCAAAACTTAAACTTAGTGGCTCTGCTTAATCAGACCAAGCAGCACCCAGAAAAGACCGCAAGAGCCTTCAGTAGTCGTCTATACGATAGCTATGAACGTACCCAGAACCAGGCACCCGCAAATGCTGCAGTCGGAAAGAATCAGGAATAATTTAAATCGATATTCCTGACCCAACTCCACTCTTTAGTTAAAATCATCCTAGGCATAGCCATGAGGCCCACCAATCAATGGACAGATATAGAGACCAGCGCTCAAATAGCCTGGGAGATGGCAAAAGACCAGTTAAATGTGCAGTCACTACCAATGCAAATAAACCAGTGTCAACGGTGGAGGGATCTAGGTACTACCCCTTGAAGGGACAGTGCTTTAATTGTAAGAAGGTAGGCCACCTAGCAAAAGACTGCAGCAGACCCAGACAGGAATCGGACCACGGTACAATGCACAGATACCTCCCAAGAGACAAATCCAAGGTCTCTGGGAAGGATCAACGATTGGACCAGTTGATAAACCTCATACAAACCCAAATTGCCACGGGGGTGATGCAAAATCATTTACCGATGCATGCAATTGCTGATGCACATTCATTAGAGAGACCCATTCAAGGATCCACCCTATGACGGAGTAGGCCCCTAAAGATTGGTCAGAAATGGGGTTCCGATGTAAAGACATAGAAACATAGAAAATAGATGCAGGAGTAGTCCATTCGGCCCATCGAGCCTGCACTGCCATTCAATAAGATCATGGCTGATCATTCCCTCAGTATCCCTTTCCTGCTTTCTCTTCATACCCCTTGATCTCTTTAGCCGGAAGGGCCATATCTAACTCCCTCTTGAATATATCCAATGAACTGGCATTAACAACTCTCTGCGGCAGGGAATTCCACAGGTTAACAACTCTGAGTGAAGAAGTTTCTCCTCATCTCAGTCCTAAATGGCCTACCTCTTATCCTAAGACTGTGTCCCCTGGTTCTGGACTTCCCCAACATCGGAACATTCTTCCCGTATCAAACCTGTCCAGTCCCGTCAGAATCTTATACATTTCTATGAGATCCCCTCTCATCCTTCTAAACTCCAGTGAATAAAGGCCCAGTTGATCCAGTCTCTCCTCATATGTCAGTCCAGCCATACCTGGAATCAGTCTGGTGAACCTTCGTTGCACTCCCTCAATAGCAAGAACGTCCTTCCTCAGATTGGGAGATCAAAACTGAACACAATATTCCAGGTGAGGCCTCACCAAGGCCCTGTACAACTGCAGTAAGACCTCCTTGCTCCTATACTCAAATCCCCTAGCTATGAAGGCCAACATACCATTTGCCTTCTTCATCGCCTGCTGTACCTACATGCCAACTTTCAATGACTAATGAACCATGACACCCAGGTCTCGTTGCATCTTCCCTTTTCCTAATCTGCCGCCATTCAGATAATATTCTGCCTTCGTGTTTTTGCCCCCAAAATGGATAATCTCACATTTATCCACAAGATACTGCATCTGCCATGCATTTGCCTACTCACCTAACCTGTCCAAGTCACCCTGCAGCCTCTTAGCGTCCCCCTCACAGCTCACACTGCCACCCAGCTTAGTGTCATCTGCAAACTTGGAGATATTACACTCAATTCCTTCATCTAAATCATTAATCTATATTGTAAAGAGCTGGAGTCCCAACACTGAGCCCTGCGGCACTCCACTAGTCACTGACTGCCATTCTGAAAAGGACCTGTCTATCCCAACTCTCTGCTTCCTGTCTGACAACCAGTTCTCTATCCACGTCAGTACATTACCCCCAATACCATGTGCTTTGATTTTGCACACCAATCTCTTGTGTGGGACCTTGTCAAAAGCCTCTTGAAAGTCCAAATACATCACATCCACTGGTTCCCCCTTGACCATTCTGCTAGTTACATCCTAAAAAAATTCCAGAAGATTCGTCAAGCATGATTTCCCTTTCATAAATCCATGCTGACTTGGACCGATCCAGTCACTACTTTCCAAATGCGCTGCTATTTCATCCTGAATGATTGATTGATTCCAACATTTTCCATACTACTGATGTCAGGCTAACTGGTCGATAATTACCCGTTTTCTCTCTCCCTCCTTTTTTAAAAAGTGGTGTTATATTAGCTATCCTCCAGTCCATAGGAACTGATCCAGAGTCAATAGAATGTTGGAAAATGATCACCAATGCATCCACTATTTCTAGGGCCACTTCCTTAAGTACTCTGGGATGCAGACCAACAGGCCCTGAGGATTTATCGGCCTTCAATCCCATCAATTTCCCTAACACAATTTCCTGCCTAATAAGGATATCCTTCAGTTCCTCCTTCTCACTAGACCCACTGTCCCCTTGTACATCCAGAAGGTTATTTGTGTCTTCCTTCATGAAGACAGAACCGAAGTATTTGTTCAATTGGTCTGTCATTTCTTTGTTCCCCATTATAAATTCACCTGAATCTGACTGCAAGGGACCTATGTTTGTCTTCACTAATCTTTTTCTCTTCACATATTTATTGAAGCTTTTGCAGTCAGTTTTTATATTCCTGCAAGCTTCCTCTCGTACTCTATTTTCCCCCTCTTAATTAAACCCTTTGTCCTCCTTTGTTGAATTCTAAATTTCTCCCAGTCCTCAGGTTTGTTGCTTTTTCTAGCCAATTTTTATGCCTCTTCCTTGGTTTTAACACTATCATTAATTTCCCTTGTTAGCCACGGTTGAGCCACCTTCCCTGTTTTATTTTTACTCCAGACTGGGATGTACAATTGCTGAAGTTCATCCATATGATCTTTAAATGTTTGCCATTGTTTATCCACCGTCAACCCTTTAAGAATCCTTTGCCAGTCTAGTCCAGCCAATTCACGCCTCATACCGTCGAAGTTACCTTTCCTTCCGTTCAGGACCCTAGTTTCCGAATTAACTGTGTCACTCTCCATCTTAATAAAGAATTCTACCATATTATAGTCACTCTTCCCAAAGGGGCCTTGCACAACAAGATTGCTAATTAGTCCCTTCTCGTTGCACATCACCCAGTCTAGGATGGCCAGCTCTGTCGTCGGTTCCTCGACATATTGGTCTAGAAAACCATCCCTAATACACTCCAGGAAATCCTCCTCCACCGCATTGTTACCAGTTTGGTTAGCCCAATCAATATGTAGATTAAGGTCGCCCATGATAATTGCTGTACCTTTATTGCACACATCCCTTATTTCTTGTTTGATGCTGTCCCCAACCTCACTACTACTGTTTGGTGGTCTGTACAGAACTCCCACTAGCGTTTTCTGCCCTTTGGTATTCCGCAGCTCCACCCATACCGATTCCACATCATCCAGGCTAATGTCCCTCCTTACTATTGCATTAATTTCCTCTTTAACCAGCAATGCCACCTCACCTCCTTTTCCTCTCTGTCTATCCTTCCTAAATGTTGGATACCCATGGATGTTGAGTTCCCAGCCTTGGTCACCCTGGAGCCATGTCTCCATGATGCCAATTAAATCATATCCGTTAACTGCTATCTGCTCAGTTAATTCGTCCACCTTATTCCGAATACTCCTTGCATTGAGGCACAGAGCCTTCAGGCTTGTCTTTTTAACACACTTTGCCCTTTAGAATTTTGCTATTTTGCTGTAATGTGGTCCTTTTTGTTTTTTGCCTTGGATTTCTCTGCCCTCCACTTTTACTATTCTTCTTTCTATCTTTTGCTTCTGCCTCCATTTTATTTCCCTCTGTCTCCCTGCATAGGTTCCCATCCCCCTGCCATGTTAGTTTAACTCCTCCCCAACAGCACTAGCAAACACTCCCCCAAGGACATTGGTTCCGGTCCTGCCCACGTATAGACCGTCCAGTTTGTACTGGTCCCACCTCCCCCAGAACCGGTTCCAATGTCCCAGGAATTTTTGAATCCCTCCCTGCTGCACCACTCCTCAAGCCACGTATTCTTCTGAACTATCCTGCGATTTCTAATCTGACTAGCACGTGGCACTGGTAGCAATCCTGAGATTACTACTTTTGAGGTCCTACTTTTTAATTTAGCTCCTAGCTCCCTAAATTCGTCTCGTAGGACCTCATCCCATTTTTTACCTATATCGTTGGTACCTATATGCACCACGACAACTGGCTGTTCACCCTCTCTTTTCAGAATGTCCTGCACCCGCTCCGAGACATCCTTGACCATTGCATCAGGGAGGCAACATACCATCCTGGAGTCTCGGTTGCGGCCATGTGATGGTAGCAGGAGACCAATAGTCCTTGTTGTCTTAAAAGGGGGCCGGCAGCAGATTATGCTTATCAATACTGGCTCAGCCATTACCATCATCCACACCCCATACCCTGAACGCCATGTAGAGGCGGGTAAGGGTTGTATGACCCTTAGAGGGTTTAATGGTGTTACAACCACCACGTATACAGGGAAGGCCACTGAACTTCAGTTGGGAGGCCTCACCTGTAAGGTCCTAGTGCCGATGCTGATGACCACCCCCGATGGAAGGGGAATTGTAGGGACTGATGTATTGGATCGGTATGGCGCGGTGATAGATTACAATCGGGACTGTGTTTTGATGGGATTGAGAGATAATGTGAGAGTGATAGAAATTTCAGATGCTCACTCGGTTTTTGCTATTAAAAAACCATCTGAGTATGACTCTCCAGGGAGCGAAAATGAAGCGGTGGCAAAACTAATTCAGGATCACCTAGCTGTGTTTGCCACAAGCATGACCGTGGAAAAATGACAGGCAAAAAGTCTATTGAGGGACCCACCCCCACTCAGTCAATAAACACTACCCCATCCCAAGGGAGAGCCACCCTTCCATCCGAGACACCATAAGATCCCTAGTCGAGCAGGATATTGTTAGGACAGGCATTTTCACGACCAATTCACCCACATGGCCAGTTAAAAAGCCTGATTGCAGCTGGCGACTGACTATTGATTACAGAAAGTTAAATTCTGTAACACCAGCCTGCTCACCGGGAGTAAGAGAAGCTCCCAACATATTATCTCAAATTCCTGCTGGTTCCAAGTACTTCTCGACCCTCGACATTGCCAATGGTTTCTGGAATATTCCTGTTACAAGGGAAGACCAGTACAAATTTGCATTCGCATTTGAGGACCAGAGCTGTACCTGGACATGCTTGCCTCAGGGGTTTCACAATGCCCCCATGATCTTTGACAAAAGAATGGCTGCAATTTTGAAAGTATTTTCCCGCCCTACCTGCTTGCTGGCAACCGACAGCATGGAGGAGCATCTGTTCCTTTTGCACAAACTTTTGACATTGTTGGCTTAGGTGGGACTAAAGGTGAATCCCTGTAAGGCTCAATTAGTAAAAGAATGGGTCACCTTTCTAGGAGTGTCCATTTCTCCAGAGGGATCATCCCCCGACTCTCATAAGGTGGAGATAATACAGCGACTGCTGTTACCCACTTTCAAAACAGCCCTATGATCATTCTTGAGTTTGGTGATGTACCAAAGGAACTTTATCCCAGGCTTTGCAGAGTGCGCAAAGTCCCTGTATGATTTAATAAAACTGCAGGGTGATGGCATATGCCCAACATGGATTGATGCTCATACCCAGTCTGTGGCTAAATTAAATACTGCAGTGATGCAGGCCGCATGTCTGATCCCTCCCGATCCCACGCTACCCTTTCATTTAGGGGTCGGGGCCATAGAACAAAGCCTCACTGCAGTTCTGTGCAAAACACGAGCTGATCGACTAAAGCCAATTGTATATGCGTCTCGAATTCTGCAGGGGGCAGAAAAAAATGTATACCGCATGCGAGCACCACTTACTGGCCATCTTCTGGGCAGTACATCACTTTGCATTTATTACTGAGTTGCAGGCAACAATCCTGCACAGCGGGCACACACCTCTGAAACTACTGATGAAACCTGGAGATTCAATAGTTTCTTCACAGCGCCTCAGCAAATGGACATTGGAATTTATGGAAAGAGACATCGATACCATTTCCAAACCCACCACATTGCTGCCACAATTTCTGATCTATGAGGGGGACCCCCATGAATGTCCGTTACCCCTGATTAACTTTGAGACCCATCCTGTGCAGAAAGAGACCATACAGGGTATCCCAAATGTCTACATCAATGGGTCCTCATATCACATTGAAGGGTCCCCTCACATCAGGTATGCTGTGATATTGCCAGAATGAACCTTCCAGTGAAGATGCAACAGACAGTCTTCACAATATGCAGAAATCGTCGTACTTTTAACCGCTGTGAAGGAAACCTCAGATAGATCCGTGAATATTTGGTCAGACAGTGCCTATGCTATAAACACCATGCTCTGCTTGCCCCATACCACAAAAATGACTATCATTTGATAGACAGTAAGGCCCTGGTCCATGGGCCCTGGTTACGCCTGCTCTAGTCATACCTTAAACAGCGATCCCAGCCCTGCTTCATAGGAAAGGTAGCAGCCCTTAGAAAATGGGGGTCCACATAGTGAGAGAAATTCCAGAACAGACAGAGCAGCCAAGGACGCTGCGATTGATGGGGAGATAGAGGATATAGTTGTTGAGTCCTGCAATGCTGTTAGCAAGGCCTTCCCAACAGATCACCTAGATTTAAAATCTCTGCAGCAGCAATACTGGCCATATACTATTGCAAGTGCCTGATATGTGGAAGACAGACCCCCTTCCTCAACCGACAACCTGGGCTCTCAATCCCATCGAGCCACTGCCCCTGACTCAGCAGGGCAATTGCTGATGTTCAAAAGAAAGCCAAACGCCAGCCCAGTGGTGTGTGTTCCACCAGAGGTGGGTCAGGAGCTGCTGTCCCTCTTTCACTCCCACCTCACAGCAGGGCACTATTCAGCCCTGGTAACCTTCTATAAGATAGCATCCACAGTTTGGTGGCCTTCCATGAGGGAAACAATCAATCAATATGTGGCACAATGCCTACTGTGCCTGCAGCATAATCCTCCCACATGCAGTAACCGAGCCTTGCTTCAAAGCACACCCCCACCTCAAGGGCCATGGACTCACCTCCAGATATGCTTCATTGGACCACTTCCACGGGCGCAAGGCAATTTTCAGCATGCCCCAGTGGTGGTGGATCAATTCACTAAATAGATCAAAGCATTCTCCTGCCACTCCAACACGCAATCATGGCAGCCAAAACACTATTAAATCATGAGTTTTGTAGGTGGGGAATACCAGTATAAGTCTACAGTGACCAAGGTTCACACTTTACCCACCTGCAGGAAATGTTGATGATAAAACACAAATTATATATTGCTCACCACTCACAGTTGCCCGGAGAAGTCGAAAGGGGGAATAGGACCCTCAAGTTAATGTTAAAAAAATTGTGCATGGACCACCCCACTCAATGGACTAACATGCTGCCAATGTGCTTAATGAGGTCCACACCAAAACAACAGGGGTCTTCCCATATCAGGCCATGATGGGGAGGCTCATGAGAATGCCAGGCCAGCTAACACTAACAGGGATGAGTCTCCTGACAATGAAACCATGTAGTTCCAAGTGGCTGGAACAAGTGGTAGATCACACTGATCAGATGAATCAATTTGTGGCCACGAAATTGGGGAAGTCAAAAAGACAAATTGAAAGGTACGTTGACAAGAAAATACGTCGCTTTGAATATCATGTGGGAGACTCAGTAATGATTCCAGATTATGGGAAAAAGAAGCTGCCTTTGAGCCCAGGTGGTGGTGATCGCATACGATTATAGACTGATTGAACCCCACGGTTTATTTGATTCGGTCACCGGGGAAAAAGTGTGTAAAGTACAAGAAATGATTTCACATTAATCAGTTCAAAACAGCAAAAGAGTATTACTACATTGATCTTGTTTCCCACAGACCATGATATGGATCCTTATGATTGTCGGGACGACACTGGCCACAACCAAAGCCAAGGGAAGATGGAAAAGCGGGAGCTGCAGCATGATTTATGAACATCACCAATGTTCTTTGAGAAGCGACGGTGCACTGACGATATGGGAAGGGGAGGGTCTCCACTGGAGATGTTATTATACTATAGTGAATCCCCTATGTGTGGCATACACCTTACAAGGTGGGGACCAAGTCAGGCTATCCACTCTTCTCTCTCTCTCTCTAAGTTTAAAATCTATCATACAGCGGTCATCCACCTCACAGAAACATAAACAACAGAGCTATCAGAACCCTTTCAATGTCTATGATATTTGAGTCCTGAGGAGATAAACCATATGAGGAGTCAATCAGGATATTTCCCCCTCAAGGTGGGAGTGAATATTAATGATAAAATTGATTCTGTAAATATATATATGAATGAGATTATACGAAGAGACAAAATGGATACCTTCCCCAAATTAATGTCTCCTCTGGCTAAGCAGAACCCAAGGAACAAAGAAAGCATGGCTTTGAAACTCACCAAACTAGAAAAGGTCTAATTGGGAACCTAATCAAGGAATGGCACCGGCCCTCCAGACAGATACATGTATGAGGAGAAGCTAATCAGGAATGGCCCTGGAAACAATACCCAATCCTGGGGCTTTCTGAGAAACAATGGACTTAAGGGATATAAAAACTCAAGTGAAAAGATTGCTAGCTCTCTTTTAAGCACATGGCAAAAGCAAGACGTTCCTCTATGGACCAAGAAGCAGGCCGTGTGCATTGCCAAAGTATACCTTTTTATATCTTTTTATAAATCATTATTGTAACATCCTTGTATCTGTTGTAACTATGTAGATCCGTAGGCTAGCTGACAACTGCTGTATCTCTAATAGATGTGCATGTGTATGTGTTTACTAAACTATTCCAAATTATTTTAAAAGAATCGGTCTTGCTGTCAATTTAATGCCAGAGGTTTAGAAATCTTACACTGCCCAACTGGTCTATGGTCGCGTTTATGCTCCACACGAGCCTTCTCCCCTCCTCCCCCTGCTTCATCTAGCCCCATCAGCATACACTTTCTTTCTCCCTAATGTGTTTATCTAGCTTCCTCTTCAATGCATCTATGATATTCAGCTCAACTACTCCTTGTGGTGACAAGTCCCACATTCTTACCACTCTGGGTAGAGAAGTTTCACCTGAATTTCCTATTGGGTTTATTGGTGACTACCTTATATTTATGGCCATGATCTTATTGAATGGTGGTGCAGGCTCGAAGGGCCGAATGGCCTACTCCTGCACCTATTTTCTATGTTTTTATGTTTCTATGCCTCTAGTTCTGGTCTTCCCCACAAGTAGAAATATCTTCTCTATGTCTATACCCTATCAAACCCTTCATAATTTTAAAGACCTCTATTAGGTCATCCTTCAGAATTTTATTTTCTAAGAAAGAGAGCCCCAATTTCTTCTCAATTCTGGCATCATCCTTATAAATCTGAAACCACCCGTTTTGCACCACCGCCCGAGACAATTTTCTAGCAAGAAGTGTTCCCTGTACTCTGTGTGGTCGAACCAAGGTTAGATACAAGTTTAACATAACTTCCCTGCATTTCAATCTATCCTTTTATAAATGAACTTTGTTTGATTTTTTTTATAGCCTTATTAACCTGCATTGCTTTTTTCTAGTGATTTGTGTTTCTGGTAGGTTTCCATTATTCAACTCTCAGAAATCTCAATGTAACCAGTTCAGCAAAATAATCACAGTGCCAGGCATCTGAGATACGTGCAGATGAGCAGAACAAAGTTTTCAAAATAGCAAAGTGATTTGAAAGCACTTGACATTGCATTTTGACACACACTGTGCTTAGGAAAGTGAATCTGGGCTGTTTAAAGTCTGTCCATCAGCCAACTGAAAATGTATGTGTAAATAAGGAACAGTGAAAGCAAGGGTGGAAAGAATTGTTGGAAGCATAAAAAGTCGCAAGCAGAAGTTTGTTTTTATTTGATTTGCTACTCACAGTAGAACCCACTGAGTGAAAAAGGACGCTTAAAAAGAAAACACAGAGGCTGAAGAAGGGAAAATGCTAGCTGCTGACATCTGTCTAAATTCTCTGCCGATATATTTTTTTATTTGTTTATTTTTGGGATGTGGGCATTGCTAGCAAGGCTAACATTTATTGCCCATCCCGAGTTACCCTGAGAAGGTGATGATGGGTGTTCTTCTCAAACTGCTACAGTCCGTGTGGTGGAATTGCTTCCACAATGCTGTTATTCTTTGTAGCGCTTAAGAAGGAAGTTAAAAGTTAACCAGGTCGGTGTGCAACTGGAGTCACATTATAGGCCAGACCGGGTAGGGACGGCTAAGTGAATCAGTTGGGTTTTTCCAACAATTCTACCGCTGCATAGTCGGTTTTATATTTCCAGAGTTTTGAAACTGAATTCAAATTCTCAAACTGCCATGGTGGGATTTGAACTCACATTCTTTGGATTATTGTTCATTTCAATAACGACTATGCTACCGTAATCCTATATGAATGAGGAAATGAGCAGAACAGCATCAGCCAATAATCACAAAGCATGGAAACAGAGGAAACACTGAAGTAACTTCAACTGAAATGGATACATAGAATTTGTTCACTCTGGCAGCACAAGAAGAAAAATAGAGCGCAACTCCGTGCTCCCTGCTGTGGAGAAGGCCTGCGTTCATAAAGTGGAAATGCACACTCCCTTTCAGCAGTTTGCCCAACCACAGAGCAAAGATGACATATTCTGACAATGGAAAAAGAAAGAATGTGCTGGGCCCAACCAGAAAGGGATAAAGCTATGTGCACATTCATTAAGTCTGCCCCTCTTGTCATTGAGAACAATCCAGCATTGTAAGGAGCACAACACCACCAAAAGTCCTAATTCAGAACAATTTAACCCCGCACCTGAAATTTCCAAAGTCTTCAAGCATCAAACCCTAACCACCCGTCACTGAGAAGATATTTTGGGGATTCCCCGTCCCTAAGCAGTGAGAGATGAAAAATGATATCACCAAAGATGGTCTAAAGTAATAAATCTTTGAAAATAAAGAGTGGAATTACACAAACCATAGCAGAATCCATCTTATTTTCCCTTACTACCCAAGGTAAGAAACTGAAAGACCTTTGTCAGGAAAGCAATACTGGAAGGAATCTCCTGACTGTCCTAATGACATGAGAGGATGAATTTTATGTGGTCCTCTTGCTCATCAGATTTGGCACGCAATTCGTGGTTGCTGCTGCTTGATGCTCTACTCTGGATATGTTGTGATTTGTCACTAAAATTTGAAACATTATTCATAAATTCAAATGAAGCAAGTACACTAGAATGGCACAGTAGTCCTTTTTGATGTAATTTGACTTAGAATAATACCACAATTCAAATTAAGCAGCTTTGAATAAGCAGTAAACTATAAAAATAAGTGTTTAAATTCTACTGATGCAACATGGAACAATACAGTTGTTGGTTTAACAAACCTATCAGCATTGTCACGTAGTCCAATATATATATCAATTCTAATAGCATTACATCTGAATAGATTTAATTTTTACCACCGGGCTGTAAACTCAACATTGCGGATTGGCCATCATTCTACACCTCGTCCGAACTTCCTTTCTATTGAGTCAATCCTAAGGAAAATTAGGTGGGTGTCTGCAAGTGGCTGATCTGTAAAGTCGAATTTACCAGCCAGTGGTGAAAGCTAAATTCTACCCTATTGACTTTGAATCACAAAATGTTACAGCACAGAAGGAGGTCATTCGGCCCATCATGCCTTTGCCAGCTCTTTGAAAGAGCTGTCCAATTAGTCCCACTTCCCTGTCCGTAGCCCGGCAATTTTCACCCCTTCAAGTATTTATCCAATTCCCTTTTGAAAATTATTATTGTGCCTGGTTCCACCACCCTTACAGGTAATGCATTGCAGATCATCATGGGCCAGATTTTGAGCAGTGAACAAACAACGCCAGCCTATGAAGGAAGTACAGCAACTTCACGCCATTTAATGTATTTGAATGGGGAGACATATGGCAAGATGTCATTTTCGGGAAGCTTTTGGGCGAACCTCTCATCTTGGAGAGAAAGTTCCTGATTTCCGCTGTGCATGTGAGGTCGCTGGAAGCTGTTGTCTGATTTTCCGTAAATAACGGTGAGCGTTATTAGCCTCACCATTAATTATACCACAAACTCCAGCCCAAAAACTCACTGAGTAACAAAAAAATCTCTTTATCTCGCCTATGCAACTTTCGGCAATCGCCTTAAATCTGTGTTCTCTGGTGAGCGACCCTTCTGTCAGTGGAAACAGTTTCTCCTTATCTACTCTATCAAAACCCTTCATGATTTTGAACACCTCTGTTAAATCTCCCTTAACCGTCTCTAAGGAATCTACAGTGTTTTGAACTTTTTCAATGAATATATTAATGAAAACAGGACCAAGAAGATAAAAGGGAACTACGTGTGACAGAAAATAAGTTGTACCAAGGTCCTGAGGGCCGAAATTGATCGCCCACCCATTTCTCGATGGTATGCTGGTGGAATGTCATTTCATACAGCCGGGTACCGCTAGGGTGGAGTGTGCGCAATTTTGGTCACTTTTTTCTCGGCGGTATGCCGAGTGGAGTGCAGCGGACGGAGCAGAGTGCAGCCGATGGTGTGTGGGCAGTGAGTCCTTTTCACTCGGGAATCTTCGGCTCATGAGTTGTACGCATATGCATGCTGCTGCGAAACTCCGCCCCCTGACAGGCACAGATGAGAATCCAAAGAGACTGCCCACCTGAGAGCGCTGTGCAGGTATGTGGCAGGGGGGGGCGGGGGGGGAATCATTGCTGTGAATGGAGATCGCTGCTTGAGAGGAGATCGCTATGGGGGGGAGTTCGCTACTTGGGGGAAGATCGCTGTGGGGGGAAGCGACTGGGGGATGGGTGAGACGGGGGTGGAGGGGTGGTTGAGAGACAAAACATTTTTTACAGGTAAAGATGCATACTGATGAATGAAGATCGACTTAAAACCATCTTTTCTAGGGTGGTCTGCAGGGTTGGCGATATGTCGGCAGTCCGTGGGTGTTATGTCCACCAATTTTGGGTCCTTTCTGTTTTCCATATAAAATGGGATTGGACAACAAGCATAGGGGAGAACGTAAGCCTTTGTCCAGCGATAAGAATTAACTGTTTATATTGGTAATATTTAATAGCAGCTACTATATTACACAACAGGCTTCATGGTAACAAAATAAAGAATTGTCTGTGAGCCTCTGCAAATGAACCAAACTCATGCAATAACAGTGCTTATTCAAAATTATTCTTTGTTTCATAGCTATGTGATTGAAAATGAATGACTTCTATGTAGCAACTAAAATACTTCGGGTCTGATAGTGCAGTAGGTGGTGTATCCCTGCAATTGAAAGTAGGTGAAGGTCTGATTTATCTGCCTCCACTCATCATAATTCAGAAGACAGTTCTTAATGACCTCTAAGGCAGTCAGCAAATGTGATTATTTAGATTTATGTGTAGCAGCTGCTTTCAGTTTTCTCTGGAGCTTTGCTTCCAGTAAGACAGGTTCAGACCTGTAGTAAGTGCTGGGTACATTCATTTTATACAAGTAAGAATAGACACAAGTGTGAGGTACAGAAGGATTCTAATTCTCTGTTTTGCATAGACAAATGTGTAAATGTAACTATAAAAAATTATTGCTAAAAACTACTGTTGGCAATACGAATGGACAAATACTTGGCTCAAAGTATTAAAATAAGGACAGAATATATGGTGCTGAAAATCCACAACTGTTCCAGCGGACTCTAGTTGTAAGTTTGGTGGGAGTCTGCTTGAATGGCTGCAAGCTCAGCTGGGACTGAGATACATCCATCCCAGCCTTGCAATGAAATTCCGTTTGGCCTTGTAAAGCCAAAGGGCTAGACTTTCCACTTTGCTGGCCATCACCCCAAAAATGGGCAATGTTCCAGCGATGTACGACGTCTCAGCCTTACTGATCGTTGGAACATCGGCCATTTTTCTTTGAGCGATTTTCCACTCGACGATAGGCCAGCGATGCGGAATGGGCGATCCGAAATTTCGGCGATGTAACGTTCGCCCACCGAACGGCCAACAATGTGGAATGCAAAAGCTTCCCTGGCAACGGGCTTCTGCGCATGTGTGGGAGGTCAGGGATCATCAACACATGCGCAGAAGGCACAGGGAGGGGCAGAGAGAGAGAGAGAGAGAGAGAAAGAGAGGAGAAAGGCAGAGACAGAGAGGAGAGAGGAGCGAGGAGAGATCATTGTATGTTAAATTGCTCAAAATGTTCGTTCATAGTTGTGGGGGAGGGGGTGGGGTAGGTTTGTGGGCGGGGAGGAGGGTGTTTGTAAAGAATTATGTTAACAATAAATTTTGATACTGATTTTAACAATTGTTGTGCATTCTCTGATAAGGTTAGTTAACTTAGGCATTTTGAATAATTTAACATCTTTATTCTCTTGTAATAACATTACTTAAGTTAAGTATTAATGCAAATGCTCCACTACAAAGGCCAGGCCATGGCAGGCAAGGCTAAAACGTAACTCAGCGTAACTCAACGCAAATGCAACTTTTATATAAACATAATTGTTAACCTAAATGTAAATGTGACGATCTCCAACGTAAGTTCCTGCAAAGCATTCCTTTATCAGCTGCTGATCCAACAGCTTTGCGGCCGTGTAACTCTCACGGGGTACTGTTCTTCTTGGAGGGGGTGGGGGGTGGTGGTATGACCATGCTACTTCACCAGACTGGTCCTCCCTGAGGTCCTCACCAGCCTCCTCTTCCTCCTGCTTCTCCTCGTCCTCCTCTTGCTCCTCGCCGGCTGGCTCTTCCGTCTCCCCTCCTTCTGGAGGTGGACCTGCAGCCCCATCAGGCATTTGCTGTCCTCTCCTTCTTGCTAGTTTATGTAGCATGCAACACACCACAATAAACTCAGCGACCTGGTCAGGGTGGTACTGCAGGCTGCCACCAGAATGGTCCAGGCATCTGATGCGCTGCTTTAGGTCAGGGTGGTACTGTAGGCTGTCACCAGACTGGTCCAGGCATTTGAAGCGCTGTTTCTCGACGATGTTCTGTGTCGCAATGTGGCTTTCATTGTAACGTTTCTCTGCTTCAGTGACGGGATTACGCAGTGGGGTCATCAGCCAACTGGCAAGGTCATATCCCTTATCCCCCAGCATCCAACCATGACCTTCTGGCTGATTGACAAATAGGTCAGGGATAGCACTCTCACGTAGGATGTGTGCATCATGGATGCTGCCAGGAAATGTAGCATTAACTGTCAGAATTAGATGGTTGTGGTCAACAACAAGCTTCACATTTCGGGAGTGGAATCCCTTTCAGTTACGAAACACCTCCACGTTCTGTAAAGGCGCTTTCAAGGATATGTGCGTGCAGTCTATTGCTCCCTGCACTTTGTGGAAGTTTGCTTGTAGTGTATGTAGGCATCTTTAGTAATGACTCCACAAGGCAGGGTTTGATACTTAAACTGCCGAAACCTGTAGTCCTTTATGTGCAGCACCTGAGTGCCGACAACAAGCTGTGAGTTCCCTTTTATACTGGGTTACCTGCCGCGTGCAGGCAATCCCTAGGTCTCTAGCAGCAGCACCCTCTGGTTTACCGGTAAGGTGTGTGCAGTATAAGGGTACATTCAATGTGGCATAACAGTGTTACAGACATCACACAGTAAACAGGCATGCATACACAACAATACTCCCGCCTGAGCATTTTTAATATCCTTATTGTCATGACCAGGGGAGATGATCAGTGGTGGGCTATGGGAGGTTGTGGTGAGGGTTGTGTGGTTGCCAGGTGTGACCCCTGTGCTTGAGGCTGGCCTCATACGTTTCCTCTCCCTCACACACAAACCAAGTGGATGTCACTGTTGTGGGATCCCTCAGAGAGGTAGCCACGGCAGCAGTGGGTGGTGTGTATACACTGTGATGTGGGTAGTTGTGGGGTGGTGGGCAGGGCCACAAGACTGGGTGGGCTCCTTGTCCACCAATTGGTATGAGGGTCAGGTCATCCCAGGGTTTGCCAGGGAAGCTGGGGGTATTGGCCTCATGCTCCTGGTGTTAGCCCTGGTGACCAGGGGCTGTAGGGCTGGTCTGGTGCAGGTTGCCATTGGTGGTGGCTGGGCTGCCTATTGACCACTGTCCCTGTAGTGGGTCTGCTCCCACTGCCTGTGTGTGTCCTGCAAGGAGCATCACATTCGTTCTAAAGGTCCAGGTTACATGGTCAGGTAGCCTGCTGGACCTGGGGGTCTCCCACAGGGGGATTCCATAGGCATCAGCATGGTCCCTCTTGGACCCAATGTCCTTTGGCAGTGTCCTACTGGTATACATGACACCTTGGCTCTGATCACACATAGTCAAGCCTGCATTATGCATTCTAGCATTTGCATCACTTTTGGGTGTCCTGGTTTCAACAGACATGGTTACATTAGGCATTTCACAACCTCTATCATTACTGTTAAGCACAATAAACTTTTTCTTAACCTTACTGACACCTGCATTCATATCATTAGTCACATTAGTTAAACCAGCATCACAATTCATTGTTACATTGCATACATTTTCATACTTGCACCCTTTAATCGCATCTTTAGCTTTAAAGTCCGTGTACTCAAATAGTTGCGATTTCCCCTTGAAATTTCTTTGGTTACCAGTCTCCTTTAAGGGAGCCTTCAAATACGATTGGCCGCTCGGTGTCATGTGATGCTCCTCCATGCTCACTGGTGGCATGGCGGTGGCCATTTTGATTACAAGTGTTTCTCCTTGTGCTGCTGGTGCTGCAGCCATTTCCTGGCTTTCCTGCAGGAGGGCTGTGGTGGTCTTTTCTTCCACAGGGCCACTTCGCCTGATGTGGACCCGGTTCATCCAATTCCTGCCCAGCAGCGTGGGACCGTCGCCGGCTACAATCCACAGGGGGAGTTTGTTCAACACGCCGCCCTGGGAAACCTGGACGTCTACACTGCCAACGATTTGGATTTTTCCTTTGGTATAGGTGAGCAGCTTTGCCTGGACAGGAGACAGTTTTGGTCAAGTCGCAGGATTCATCCAAATTTTTTCAAAGATAATTTGGCTCATCACAGACTGGCTCGCCCCTGTGTCGATGTCCATGGAGACTGGGACCCCATCGATGTCCACTTCCATCGTCCACGGAGAACTTCCGGTGGAGCAGGTAAAGATTCCATTCTCTTCTTCCAGGGTGTGAGCAGCTTCATCTTCATCTGTGTCAGAGCCCCGGTGATCAGCCAACTCATCAGAGATGCGGTGAGTACAGCCTTTTCTGCACATTCTCTGAAGGTGCCCTTTCTCTTTGCAGCCTTTGCATGTATAGTCTTTGTAGTGGCACAGGTGGGCCCTGTGGTTTCCTCCACAGCGCCAGCACAGGGCCATCCGGTTTGCCCCATGTGGCGGACTCAGGGTTGCGGGACTCGGCGCAGCATTTCTGCCTTTAGAAGTATCCATGCGGTGCACTGCGCTCGCCGGTTTAGAGTCCTGGGTCAGTATTCACGTGGAGTTGCTGGTCGAAACCATGTAGGCCTGGCTCACTTGAATTGCTTTCTGCAGGGTGACCGTGATGTCAGCCGAGAGCAATTTGTGTAGGAGGCCTTCGTGGCCGATTCCGATGACAAATATGTCCCTTAGTGTTTCATTAAGGTGGTCGCCAAAATCACACGGTGCAGCTAGTCTTCTTAAGTGTGCAGCATACCTGATGGCAATTTCTTGGCCATCAGGTCACCGGTAAGTGTAGAACCGGTGCCTGGCTGTGAGGATACTTTCTTTCAGTCTTAGTTGTTCCTGTATGATTGTTACAAGTTCCTCATAGCTCTTGGTGGTTGTCTTCTCCGGGGCTAGTAAGTCCCTGACGAGACCGTAGATGGTGGGCCCACAACTGCTAAGCAGGATGGCCCTGCGTTTGTTCGGTAGTGTGGCCGGTGTGTCCCCGTCCAGGTTGTTGGCTATAAAGAAGTGTTCCAATCTTTCCATAAAAGAATCCCAATCTTCCCCCTCTGTAAATTGCTGAAGGTTACTGAGGTTAGACATGTTGAGCGTGTAGTTCGTGACCTCGTATCCCATCTTTTTCGCCAGTTGTAGTGTATGTAGGCACCTTTAGTAATGACTCCACAAGGCAGGGTATGATACTTAAACTGTCGAGACCTGTAGTACTTTATTTGTAGCTCCTGAGTGCCGACAACAAGCTGTGAGTTCCCTTTTATACTGGGTTACCTGCCGTGTGCAGGCAACCCCTAGGTCTCCAGCAGCAGCACCCTCTGGTGTACCGGTAAGGTATGTGCAGTATAAGGGTACATTCAATGTGGCATAACAGTGTTACAGACATCACAGGCATGCATCCAACCATGACCTTCTGGCTGATTGACAAAGAGGTCAGCGATAGTAGGATGTGTGCATCATGAATGCTGCCAGGAAATGTAGCATTAACTGTCAGAATGAGATGGTTGTTGTCAACAACAAGCTTCACATTTAGGGAGTGGAATCTCTTTCAGTTACGAAACACCTCCACGTTCTGTAAAGGCGCTTTCAGGGATATGTGCGTGCAGTCTATTGCTCCCTGCATTTTGGGGAAGTTTGCTATTCTGGAGAAAACCAAAGCCCTCCCAGTCTGTGCCTCCCTGGTCATAGGGAAGCTTATAAAGTTCATTCTGTGAGCGTAAAGGGCTTCAGTCACCTGCCGAATGCAGCAGTGTGTGGCGTGCTGAGAGATGTGACAGATGTCGCCAGCTGAAGCCTGAAAGGATCCTGATGCGTAGAAGGCTAGTGCTGCAGTAACCTTTACTTCAATGGACAGTGCGGTTCTGATGGTGTTGGAAGGCTGCAAATCCCCCTTGACAAGCTCGCAAATCTCATCGATGACCTCCTTCCAGAAGCGCAGCCTCCTAAGACACGTGTTTTCAGACAAGCTGAGGTAAGATTGCTTTTCCAAGTACCCTCGTCAGCTGTATGCTTGCCTCCTCTGTCTCCTCTGTCTCTGTCTACGCATTACTCTGCCACCTCTTCGATGGTTTCTGAAAGGATGAAATGTGTGAGCAGTTATGAGTAATGGCACAGAAAGTATATGCCTCATCACTAGTAATAATTTTTTTCACTTGTTATAAATGCACTTTTCAGTTAAAAAATGCCTAATGTACTAAACTGCAATTGTACAATGAAATTTAAGTATAAATATGAGTCGATCTATCTGTAAAATAGCCTTAAATAACTAACAAATATCTCAGCTGCAGATTTTTTGCTGCCACCTACCTTCCTCCGAAATTCAAAATGGCGTCCATAATGCCCATTTCGAAAAGCAACTATTATCCAGCGATGTTCTCGGCGAACAATCAGCCCGGCGAAGTGCCGGCGATGTGCCGAAAGTTGGGATGGGCGATGTGCGGGCGATCAGTTCAGCGAAGTGAGCCGAAACTTGCGGGCTTAATTTTCCGCCGATGTTTCTGGCCTAGTTTCCACTTTTTGGTCAAAATGGGTGATAGAGGTCCATTTTGGGTGATATATGGGCAATATATGGGCGATGTGAAGTGGAAAGTCTAGCCCAAAGACTCCATCTACCCCTATAGGTCCATTAACATAAGGGTGAGGGAGGACTGGGCAAGGGCTTCCTAAGTCGGGAGTTCCCATGCCCTGGCCTCAGTAATAGCGGGCTGCCCAGGGGCGGCCTCTTCCCTTTTCATGTGAGGAGGGAAACTGGCACCGCCCAGCCCTGAGCTGCAGATTTAGCTCCAGACCCCTTATTGTGGGAGTACCCCAGATGTATCCACAATCTGTTAGAGGTCTGGTTCTCATGCTCTCTTCCCCTGACACCCTTTCCACATCACCTCATACATTTTCAGTCTATATGATTGTAAAGGGGACTGAATTATATCTGCCTGCCCTGGTTCAATTATCCCCTCCTTCTAGTCCCCATCATCTGAAAACTATATTTGGTCTTGACTTCCCCTGTTTCAACACTATGGCAGATCAATTAGTGTCTGTCTATAAAATCTTACGTCACGGTTTTGTCACAATTCTCTGTTGTTTATCCAATTATTTAATTATTTCCGATGTCCACATTTATAATAGGAAAGACCGCTGTAAACTTCTCAGCTGTAATTGCAAAAACTGGACAAAAGGTGGTGCTATGGAGTAAAACATTTCCCTGACCTTCTGAAAGGTAAGTATTAAAGTTTTTATTAAGCTTTTAAAGTTTTTTTTAGTTTAAACTAATATTTCAAAAGGTTTATTGCTTTAAGTGTATATTTTCAGGAGCCGTTCTGCTTGCCTCTCTATTACCTTTTGTTTCTTCCCCTACTTGTGGGCCTATTAGATTTAAAAATACTTAAATGCATATGTTTAAATTTTATATTATTTATCCAAAGATGTTAATGAAAAAATGATACTATTCCCACAGGCCTCCCACGTCCCCTCCTCCTCATGGGCCGCCCTGGATGCTATACTGCACCACAAGTGTCCCCCCTGTCCAACCCCACTCGGCCTCTTCTGTTGTTTTTCTCCCCACTATCACTGCTCCCGATCAGCCCCACTCAGTCTCTGGCTATCCTGTTGGGCCATCACTGCTGCCCACTTTGCCTCCAACTTGTATAGCTCCAGCCTAACCCACAGGATAGCTGCCCCATTTAAAGCTCTAATCTATTTCTCTGCCTCCGCCCCCCCTACCCCCCCCCCCCCAACTTCTTGGACATGTATTGGCTATCAGCCGCTGGCATATTCTATGCTTGTGGACCCAGTTTACTTCTCTGGAGCCCATCTGGTTTTCCTGTATTGCCAATGTATGCCCAGGATCAGGAAAATCTACCCTTAAATGCTGTAGAACGTCAATGCCATTTTGTTACTGGTAACTTTGAATATATTGTATCAGACTTTCAAAATATAGCAGTTCTTATCCATGGAATATATACTGGTTAGTAGTAATTCAAAGCTGAATATGAAGCCACTTTGTAATGTAATATGTAATTGAACATTATATTGGTCTAATTTTGAAGTGTGCACAGGGCCCAAGACTAGATATGGGTGGGGAATATTTTCTGCTGTTTGTTAATATAGATGTTAGCTTTGACTCAGTGTTAGCACTCCCACTTCCAAGTCAGAAGTTTGTCAGCTCAAGCACCAGTCTAGAGACTTGAGCATGTAATCTAGGCTGACACTTCTGTGCAATACTGCAGTAAGAGGTGTTGCCTTTCGGATGAGATGTAAAACTGAGACACTGTCTGGCAGTTCATGTGGATGTAAAAGATCCCATGGCAGAGAAGTTCCCCTGGTGTCCTGGTCAACGATTATCCCTCAATCAACCCCAGTAAAACAGATTAACTGGTCATTTTTCTTGTTTGCTGTTTATGGGACCTTGTTATGCGCAAATTGGTTAATTTGCCAACAAACAGTGAATACAATTCAAATTGGCTGTGAAGCACTTTATGACTTCCCAAGGTTGTGAAAGGCGCTATATAAATAACAGTTTGCATGACTCCTCCCCCTACCAGGGTGCTGCCCTCCAGCCTCAATTATAAAGTTCACACAATATAATACTAGATACTATAATCAGTTCTCACAGACAATAATTTTGTTTATTTTTATTTTTATTCATTTCTCAAAAGTTGTCCAACTTTCCCCTCCTCTCTTTTCTATTCACCATTCCCTAATTTTCATACCTTTCTCTTCACTCCTTGCCCCTTTCCCCTTCCTGCCCTCTTCTCTTTATTCCTCTTTCCCCTCCCCCTTTCCCACTTTCCCTCTGGGGGGTCCCACTGCCTTCCCTCTCTCTCTCTTTCTCTCTCTCTCACTCATTCTCCTACAGCAGTACAATGTTATAATGGATGTACGTGATTATAAGATGTTACAATACATTTGTAAAAATTCAATCTTCAGCAGCTAAAAACAAGAAAAAAAATACTTGCATTAATATAGCGCCTTTCATGACCACCAGACATCCCTAAGTGTTTTACAGCCAATTAAGTACTTTTGAAGTGTAGTCCCTATTGAAATGTAATGCCTGCAAATGTTGGGAGCCCCAACATTCCTGGGCCCGGGCGAGTGCTGCAGTGGTGTAAATGGGGCAGTGAAATTTGGGGTGGCTCCCAGTCTGCCAAGGATTCCAAAATCCCCATAAGCTTATGAGGAATCCCCCTTTCTAATTGGTTCACCTGGCCCACGTGATGCCAAGGACACTTCCGAACCGCCTGCATCCCTGGGATCCATGGGCCTTTATGCAGGCGCATGCCTGCAGGCCCAGGACCTAAAGACTCCAAAGCCCAGGAACCAGCAGGTGCGTTTGTAAATTTTTCGGGTCGGAGGCAGACTCCGGAGATCCGCCTCCGACAGCAAATTTCGGCTCAATAAAATGATTTCAATGAAATTATTTTTCTTTAATAATTCGTTTAAAGCAAAGGAAGTACATTGATCAGATTAATGAGGAAATATACTTGTTTTTGCAAATTCCAATAAAACTGCAACAGCAACTTGTATTTATGTAGCACCTTTAATATAGTACACCGTCCCAAGGTGCTTCCCCAGGTGTCTCAACTGTGGCTCAGTTGGTAACAGCCTTGTCTTTGGGTCAGAAGGCTGTGGGTTCAAATCCCACATTTGAGACTTGAGCACAAAAATCTAGGCTGGTGCCATCTTTCAGATGAGAGGTTAAACCGAGGCCCCGTCTGCTCTCTCTGGTGGACAGAAAAGACCCCTTGGCATTATTTCGAAGAAGAGCAGGGAAGTTATTCCCCATTGTCCTGATCCATATTTATCCTTCAATCAACATCACTAAAAATGATTATCTGGTCATTATCACATTGCTCTTTGTGGCAGCTTGCTCTGTGCAAATTGACTGCTATGTTTCTTACATTACAACAGTAACTACACTTCAAAAAGTACTTCATTAGCTGTAAAGTGCTTTGGGTTTTCTGGTGGTCATGAGAGGCTCTATAAAAATGCAGATCTTTCTTTCAGGAGCATAATTAGTCAAAACTTGACACAGTGCCACATAAGGAGATATTAGGACAGATGACCAAAAGTTTGCTCAAAGAGGTAGGTTTTAAGAAGCATTTTAAAGGAGAGAGAGGCACAGAAGTTTATCGAGGGAATTCCAGCACTTAAGGTCTAGACAGCTGAAGACACAGCTGCCAATCACCTAAAAGTAATTTCCTCCCATTTGAAAAGTGCTGATATGGAAAGAATGAAAGCAGAGAGAAATGTGATTAGATCACTCGGATAAGGCCTTGGCATATTCCATTGTGAAAGCTAGAAAAATTGTTACCATTATATGTTTCATACAATGAGAGTCAGTAAGAAGAAACAACAAGATGAAGGAGAGGTTGACAGGTAGGTGTGGGAGGACAGCAGAGTCTACATATTTTCAGGGAGGCTTGCCATGATTTGAGAGGACTTTTATTTTTCTCATTCTCATCAACCTTATACTCCCTTTTTTAACAGCGGCTGTATTTTCAAAGGATGCCGGTGTCTCACCAAACACAGACTCTAAACCAGAGAACCAGCCTTCCTATCACTTGAGGAAGGGAGTCAAAGGACTTCTGCAAATGTTTCATGTGTTCAATCAGTCTGTTGTAGCTGTGTGTTGCTTAATTGTGATGAAGCACCTTTGGTCAAGATTCAAGATTACTGTTATCCTGAAGGTGTTAGCCATGTCTCTGTAATAGCTTGCTGTGTACAATTTGGCTGCCGCATTTCCTACATTTCCACACTGACTAAGCTTCAAAATTACATCATTGGCTGTAAAGAACTTTGGGATATCCTGAGGTTGTGAAAGACACTAGATAAATGTAACATATTTCTTTCTTTCTATCCATAATGTCACAAATAATGACAACGTGATTCCTACATGGCAATGGGTTGTTTCCATTCAAGTTTGTTTTTAGAGTCACTCAAATCAATTACTGAGGCCTGTGGGAGTGATTTTTCAACTACCGATGTCCATTTCTTGCCTGAAAAAAAGATGTCTGTAATATATTCTTACAACATCTCTAACAATCACACTTTACAGATGGCTCTTATAGCAACTGTCATCATGGGATTGTCATATGACCCTTTTTTATTGTATTTACATCAGTAGTTTCATTACCACAGTAGTCCAATAGGTGGAGCAGTTGTCCACTAGGGGAGCTCTATTACGCTTCTCTCTCCTTAATGAAGAAGTAATCATAACAAAATAATCATCATACATAACTTGCATGGTTATACACAATAACAGTTATAGACTTATTTTGCCATATTTACAAATCAAACTTAACCACTGGTTTTCTGTTTCAAAGAGCATAGCTTCACTCTCAAACAGAACTTTCCAAACTTGTTTTAGAACTTAAACTCATTCTAGGCTGAGCCAGAGGAGAGTTTTTCTCCATGGGCAACCCTTGATCTACATTTGAACTCTCTACAATGTTAGACTGTTTGTCTGCCTGACTTGGACTCAGACTTAAATTCTGACATGTTTCTAGTACAACTGATGTAGGATTTGCTACTGGTACTCTACTTGTAACAAGACTATCTGACTCATCAGAAATAATTGAATCATTCCAACTTTCAACTCCTTCCACATCTGTAGGTAAAATATGATCAATGTGAACATATCTAACCTTTCCATGATCAAACATCTCGACCAAATATGTGCAAGGCCCACATATCTTTACTACTCTTCCTGTTAACAACTTTAACCATTTATGGTGATGGTTCTTCACTCACACCTTCTGATTCAATTTCACACTTCTCTCTCTTACTCTACCTCTATCATGATTCTCTTTCGTATTAATTGTTTCTCTTCTACTGACTGCGCCAAGTTTGGCTTTAACAACGACAACCAGGTTCATGGTTGTCATTTGAGAAACAACTCTGCTGGTGTTCTACCAGTGGTTGTATGAAGAGCATTAAGATAAGTAAGAAGAAAATTTGCCAAGTTGTGGTCCAACGACAACTGCCATTTCCTTGGATTTGGATCCAACATTTGCTTGATGAGGGGGCGTTTTATAATTTGTACTGTGCACTCTGCTGCACCATTTGAAGCAGGGTGGTACAGTGGAACTTTGGTATGTTTCACACCATTTCTGCTCATGAACTGTACAAATTCTTCTGAACAGAATTGCGGCCCTTCATCAGACACAATTTCTTCTGGGAGGCCATATGAAGAAAATAATATTCACAAATTATCTTTTGTATTCCTTGTTTGTTATTTTCCGCATTGTAAACACCTCTACTCACTTCGAATAATTTGCAATCACAATGAACAATTGCTGTCCGTCTAGCTCAGTAAAATTACATGTAACCTTTGCCACACCCTGGGAGGCCATTTCCATGGCTGTAATGTTACTGATGGTGGTTTCTTGCAGACCAATTGACATGTTCTGCACTGACAAATAATGTACTCTATATCTTTATCTAAACCTGGCCACCATAAGTAACTGCTTGCAGAATTCTTGGCCAAGCACATTCCCAGGTGCTGGTCATGAAGATCTCCTAATAATTTGGACCTGAACTTATTTGGAATAACTACTCTTGAACCCCACATGATACAATCTTTATCCACTGATAATTCATTCCTTCGAATGAAGTATGGATGAATATCTTCCTCTGATACGTGGTTTGGACAGCCATTTGCTATGTAATCATATAGGCTGAGATGAGTATTTATAGTCAAGCATGACTTGGACTCATTATCTAGCTCAAGTTGTAAGTAGGCATTTGTCAGATCTAACTTTGGGAAGATCTGGCCAGCTGATCGGCATTTTGAACAAATCTTCTACATTTGGCAATGTATTGGGTAGATTACCCTCTAGAACCTGGTTTATGTTTACCTTATAATCATCATACAACCTTACCTTACCATCTGACTTAGGTACAGCAACAATGGCTGTAGCCCAATTAATTACATCTACATTAGAGAGAGTGTTCTCAGATTCTAGCATTTTGAGTTCTTGCCCAACTTTCTCCTTGAGTGTGTATAGTACTAGACGTGGCTTGCAGTAAACTCATCTAGTGCCATTCTGTTCTCT